>NW_004524813.1:3117648-3120282 GCF_000260255.1 Octodon degus
TATTGGTTAAAAAATCACAGCAAAACACATCTTTGGAGAAAAATATTTTGAAAGAATGCCAGTACAACAATATGTAATTCCCTATAATTTAAAGAATAGTAACTGTAAGAAGTTGCAAGATGTGGATAGTACCGAGGCCTGTAGCAAACCAAGAGGATTCTCAAGTCTGTTGGCCAATATTTCATTTTTCTAAAAATATTCTAAGTCTGATGTACAAACTTAAATATCTCATGATTTTGCTGACATGAGCAACATACAATACAAAAATCAACAAAAAAAGACAAAATATAAGGTTATAGAAAATAGGGGCATAGATTATGTGCAAAGGTGAAAATCATCTAGAGATGCAGGAAGGGGAAGAGAAGAGGCAAAGGAAGGTGAAGTTGAAGTAAAAGGAAGTAAGACATGTTGCGCACAGGTGCCTCACACACGCAGTGGATGCGAGAGTTGTATATTGCACACATGTCCTAGTACACTTTCAAAAACTTTATCTTTCCCTCTTCAATACTTTGATCACATCTCCTTAGACAAATTCAGAACTTAAAGTCAGCCCGAACAAGTCCAGGAAATAAGATCATAGAATAACTGAGAAGTCCAACAACTGAAGTTCCTGAAATAGTAGTAACTGGAGTAAAGAAACATTTGGATCAGATTATGGAGGAATTCGGATCCAAAATAATACCCCAGGTAAAACAGAAATGACAACAATCATGACACAATTGCTCAGCACATCTAAAGAGGACATAGATTAAAACATAGGTATATGGCCAGCCAGATAGCTCAGTGGATTAAAGCACCTACTGAAGCAGACACAGGCACTGGGGCATGATCTCAGTTCACCATGCCAACCTGCCTCCCGGATGCACTGAGACCAGGCGTGGGGCACATGCCCATAATCCCAGTGCTTAAGAGGCTGAAAATAGGAGGATCACCATGAGTCTGAGCTGGGTAGTCAGACCTTATAGACCCTGTACTAAATACATGAAATCAATAAATAAATAAATAGGTATAAATAGAAAAATAATGAAAACGTTGAATGAGAAAAACAGAAAAGAATTAAAATGGATAAAATGGATATCCAGGGATTTAACAATTCCATTGAAAGCTGGAAAAACTGCCTGAATGAAATTCAACATAGAATTTCACACCTTGAAGAGAGCATTGTAACTAGTGAACAAAAAAAGGAAAGATCTCTTAAAACTAACAAGGAACCAGGAAATGACACTTCAGCAGCTACAAGAGGATGCGAAGATGACTAATAGCTATCAATAAAACTGCTATAGTTGACACAAATGACACTAAAAGAATATTTTCAGTAATAGCAGAAAATTTCTTAAGCATTGGAAAACAATGTGAATCACAGACAAGTGAGGCATGTTGGACTGCTGTTGGCCATAAACAAAATAAATCTATTCCCAGACACATCATAATAAGATCCCAAAAATTTAGCAAAAGAACACAATGCTAAAAGTCATTAGAAAGAAGAAAGAGGTCAAGTATAATGGAAAGCCAATCTAATGACAGCAGACGTGATAAATTTCTCAACACAGACCATAAAATCAAGAATAGCTTGGAAGGAAGTATTTCAGGTCCTGAATATAACACATTTCGACCCAGATTGATGTACCCTGCAGAACCATCTACCAAATTTAATAGAGAGGAAAGATCCTTCCATGAAAAAGAGCAACTTGAGAAATTCATGACCACCAAACCAACCCTAGAGAGACTAATGACAGATATTCTAGAAAGAGAAAAAAAGAAAAAAGAAACCTGAGAACAATATCAGAAAAGAACTACCATAGAGAGCAAGTAATTAAACAGAGGGCAAAATTAGGGATAATCTTGTAGGAGAATAACACAACAATAAACCAAAACATACTACTTATAGCCATCAAAGTAAATGGCCTCAATTCATCAATCAATAGAAACAGACAGGTAGAGTAGATCAAGAAGCACAATTCAACAATATTCTGTATACAAGAAACATATTTAACTCAAAAAAGAAATTAACTGACTGAAAATCAAAAAATGGAAAACAATACTCGATATGACAGGAACCCAGAAAACAGCAATGGTAGCTACTCTGGTGGCTGATAACATCAACCTCAAACCAAAAGGGATTAAGAAAAAAGGAAAAAAAAGAATGATTAAGAGATGAGAAGGTCACTACATACTTGTTAGGCGAAAAACTGCAAAAGAAAGAGGTAGTAATTATAACAATATGTGCACCCAAGGGAAAGGCGGAGCTCAGTGAAATAAGCGCTGCCTGGCAAGCACAAGGTCCTGAATTTGATCCCTGGCAACACCAAATGAAAAAAAAAGTTCCTAATTTAGGAGCACCCAGTTTAAGGACCCTAAGTTACATAGGACAAATTTTAACAGACATAAAATATTAAATGAGCAATAATTAATTATGCTGGGGGACCGTAACACCCCACTGACACAGATTGATCAGCTAAGCAAAAAACCAAAAGAGAGTAAAAGACCTGAAACAAAATTGTGAAGAAATGGACTTACTAGACGTTTAAAAAGGGTTCTAATCAGCAGTGTCAGAAAACACGTTCTTCAAAGCTGCACGCAAAATGTTCTCCAAAATAGACCATACATTAGCACATAGAGGATGCTTTCATAAAT
>NW_004524813.1:3121212-3122363 GCF_000260255.1 Octodon degus
CTATGGCTGGAGCAAAAGACTGTCTGCATTTTGCTCAAGTTCAAGCATGGTGGAGTCATCAATGTTTCAAAAGATATTTCAAAGCAGCCTAATATTGGAAGGGTGGCATGGCTGTTACTGGAGGCTTTTAGCCAGATTTATGTTGAGAATCAAGAGGAAAGAGAGAAGCAAGATGAATGAAAATGTTGTGAGTGTGGCCCGAAAGAAAGCCCAATAAGGCTGTGGACTGCAAAGATAGATCTGAGAGTATCTGCATAGCCAGGAAGGAACAAGAGAATGACAAGGATAGTGTGAAGGCATCACAGGAGGGGGCAGGTCTCCATCCTTTGCAGTTTCAGAACTGCAAATTCAGGGACTTTGCCTTGAGGATAAAGCTCCTGAGCCCCATGTTCCAAAACAGTGGCAGCGGCCACAGCAGGTTCCAAAATGGCACCAGCATGGAGAATTTGTTCCTTGGAATCAGGGTAAGAGTGCTCAGCCATCCAGGTACTCAACTCCTGCAGCCAAGAGAGAAGAAAGTCTGGCTAGTGCTCCAGAATCATCCATGTGGCACTGGTTTTAGGCATATTCAGAATACAGGACTTCTGAGGTAAAGAAGGCTTTCACCCAGATTTCAGAAGACGGCCTCGGAGGCCAGGCAGTGCGCCCCTGAGAAAGCACTATGTGAAGCAGAGAGTGAGAAGCCTGTTCAGCGGAAACCCCAGAAGTTTGGAAAAGCCAGGAATGTGGATCATCTAAAGGAAGCTGCAAGGAGGGGGCAAAGCCGGCCTAAGAGAGAAGCCACGAGAGCTACCGCCAACAGTGCCATGGTGCAGAACCACAGGGAGCCCACAATTTGCCACAGATTGCTTCGGAAGTTCCTCATGAAACTACAGGGTTTAATGTTTGCCCTGTGGGATTTTGGACTTAGGCTGATCACAGAGTTTTATATTCCCTGTTGTTTGCAACCTTTGGAATGGTAATACTTGCTTCGTGCCACTGCATGTTGGAACTGTTTAACTTTTCTCTTGTACAGGAGCTAACAGCTAAGAGTCTGCTTGGGACCATGGAAGAGATGTGGGACTTGGACTTTTAGCAATGCTGAAACTGTTGGGACTTTGGCAACTCTTAGAGGGTGGTCCAGGAGCAGAATGTTATGGTTTGTGTCTAGT
>NW_004524813.1:3124454-3124935 GCF_000260255.1 Octodon degus
AATTTAAAAAAAAGAGGGCAAAGATCATAGTTCAGTGCAGTCAGTGCTGGCCTGGTAAGTGCAAGGTCCTGAGTTTGATCCCTGGTACCACCAAATAAATAAAAACATAATAAATAAAATTTAGCATTTGTGATTAGCTGATGATCCACTGGGATTATGTGTGAGCCAGGGCTGGGATTATGGGTCTTAGTCCTGCTGGGATTATGGGTGTGAGTACCTCTCCTAGCCTGCGATGGATAGTATGAATGCATTATAAGAGAGATAGAGTGACAGACTTTCTCACTGTAGCCATTGTTGCTCCCCTACCACCGTGAACTGCTGCTCTCTGGCATGTGCCGCTCTGCCTCAGCGCCAGCTGAGTATGGCCTGAAACCTCCTCGAACTGTGAGCTCAATAAACTTTTCCTTCCTTCATTTTTGGTGTCGGATATTTTTCCCAGCAATGAGAGAAGGGTAACTGAGAAAGGTTATCAGTAAACTGA
>NW_004524813.1:3125967-3128515 GCF_000260255.1 Octodon degus
GTATATACTTGGCAATATTATTTATTTTATAGCAAGCAGTGTAACAGATAAGGCGATGTCTTACTATAGCTGACATTTCCATTTTCTTGACAATTAGCAGGCGTGGTGGTGAGCATCTTTTTATTTACCTAAAATGTAAATTTGTTAATTTGCATGTTTTCTTTTGAGAAATATCTACTCATGTCCTTTGCCTGTTTTTCAATCAGATAATTTGCTTTTCTGCTTTTGAATTGTCGGGTTTCTCAATATGCTTTGATATTAATAGATTCCATGAATTGTCTCACATTACAAATATTTTCTCACATGGCAGAAGGGGCACTTTTATCTTATCAATTATTTCCCTTGGTCTGTAATAGCTTTTTCCCCAAGCGCAGTCCCCCTGTACGCTGCAGCTCTCCCAGAGCTGTTTCCTCTGCAGGTAGCTTTTAAATCACTGTTCCTATAAGGATGTAAGAATGGGACCTCTTATTTACCCTTTTGCTGATGTTCACAAAATTATTGCATTTTGACTTCTATTTTTAGGACAAGTGGTGACTTTGGTGCTATTTGATGCACTCCTGGCCATCTCTAGATCTTTAGAAAAGTGTTCACCTTCTAGGGCATATTTAACTGAGTTATTTTCCCTTTTCAACATGAAGCTGGGAGAGTCTCTCATCTATTCTGTGCAGTAAGCCGTCGTCCGAGGCGCAGGCGGCTACTGGCGTCCTCCCACCAGCACACTGCCTTGCCTTTCCTTTCTTCCGCTGCTGCGTGTTGGCCTTTCAGTTAGATGCAGTTTCCTTGTTTACTTTTGCTTGTGATTTTGGTGTACTATCACTAAAATCATTGTCAAAAGCACTGTCGTGATAAATGTCACCTATATATTTTCCTAGCAGCTCTCTAATTTCAGATTTTATGCTAAGTTCTTTGATCCACTTTAAATTGACTTTCATATATAGTGAAAGATAATGGTGCAGTTTTGGCAACATGTCCACAGTAGTTTCAATAAGCAGTGCTGTAAGATGATAAATATTGTAGACTAAACCAATGAAAAAGAATATTTATAATAGTACTCATCAGAGTAACTCTAAACCAGACATTATCCAAATTTGCATTTACATAAATTGGAATTTAAAAGTAATTATATTTAGGCAAGAGACTATCACTTACTATTTGAACAAAGTGCCACTGTACTCAACAACTTAACAGACATCACAAATACAACAACAAGCAGAACAATAGCACAAGCACAGGTATTGTATGATTCCGCATAAATACGCATGCAGGGTTGTAAGTCTGGATGCTTCCTGATAGTTTGAAAAGGGTACGAGTAGTGACCAAAACGAGGACATTCTGTGTGCTTCACGTGGACTACAGTTTTGCGTTGTGAGTTCCAGTATCTCTATGCTCAATTCATAAATTACTCCTGCAGTAATTACTACCAAACAACACAGTACGGTGTTGGCACTTGGGGTGTGTATACATTTATGTAAAAAAGAGTTTCTTTAGAAATGCTTTTTTCTTTTTTCTTTTTTTTTTTTTTTTTTTTTTTTTGCAGAAGTAGTGATCTAACTCAGGCTCTTGCGCTTGCCAGGGAAGTGCTTATTCCACTGAGCCATCTCACCAGCCCCCAAAACTCTTATCTTTATTCTTTTTCTGATGATTACATGATAGTTAAGAGGAATTTTCTGTGGGTACATGACAATGAAAAGCCAAGAAGTCGCAAACTATAAGCTGGAGGCAAAAGGAAGCAAGTGACCACTGATACCACTCAGAGGGACAGATTGGGGCTGAGACTGCTGCCCCACCACAACTGTGACTCAGCCCTGCCTTCCTGCCCCCTCAGAGCCTGCACCACCCTGCTGCAGATGCCTTGCTCTATCCCTGCTGCCACTGGCCCTGCTGCTCCAAGGCCTGAACAGCCCACCACAATGGCCAACGTTTCACACTAACTCAGGCTAGCCTCCTATTTCTGGCCCTCCTGTCTCAGCCTCCCATATGCTGGAATTTCCCAAGTCACCAAGATGCTTTGAAAGCCTGGGGCCCTACGACCTTGAAGGCTGCTTTCTGCTTGCCCCAAATCTCTCAACTTGATCTGGCTCCACATGACCCTGCCTCAAGCTCAGTCCTGTAAGATCACCCCAAATTCGCCACCCTGGTGATGACACTGCAATTCATAAAAAGGGTCCCTGATTTAGTGACCAATGAGATGAGATCCTAAACTAGATAAAGAGGTGGCCTTGAAGAAAACCTGGGAAGCAGGGGTGAGAGCGAGCAGCCCAGGCCTCCTCCTCAGGAAGCGCAGGCCTTCTGCACTTGGCAGAGAGCCAAATCCACTCCTCCCACAAGAAGGCAGCTTTCTGCAGTGTCCAGAAAGGTGCTGCAAGAATCAGGCAAGGGGAACACGAACAAGTATTTATTATGAACTACAGAAATCCCCCCCCCCGACTCTTCATTTTGTTGCAGGAGGACTAGGGAGCAGGGGAATATGGGAATAGGGGAGTACAGGAATGCAGGAATGTGGGAATGTGGGAATGTGGGCACACGGAATGGTAAAACTGGGAAGGTC
>NW_004524813.1:3130325-3136143 GCF_000260255.1 Octodon degus
GAGGAAGAGGCATGTACGTAAGTAATACAAGACAAATGTGTTCAGACACACACACACACTCCCAGTCTGCATAGCCCTGACCTTGTGGCTTCTCACCTGAAAGACAAGCTTTCAACCCCAAGGTTTAGGAAGAGATGTCTGAAATTACACTGAGTTTTAGCCTCTGTGGCCAAGAGAAAACCAGTCTGTGTTCTGTGGCCATTGGTTCCCATGGTGACAATGGAAACAAGTCAAAATGGAAGAGGGCAAGAGGGGCAGGAGACAACGGGCTCTAGTCACTTTTCTTTCTAAAATAGTGTGTGCACATCACTCTCTACAGGCTAGAGACCCCTTCTCTTGTTGGCAAGTCATGAATGACAGGTGGGTCACTTACTGCTTGTTGTGCAGTCTCAGATGATCTGTGTCTCAGGGAGTTCTCGGCCTCTTTGAGGACATACACACCACTGCCTCATAGAGGACAGGCTGCCAGTGCAGCAGAAGAGCTTTCAACTAACTTCCTGAGAGGACTTAGAGCAGCAGCTCCTGGGAGCACATAGGAGTCCAGGGGAAATTTGCCAGGGTGAAGACTTGGGTAGGATGTTGTGGAGGAAGAAGTTGGGAAGCAGGCATGGTGGCAGAGACTATTGAGGCCCAGCCTTTCACAAGATAAGGGGAGGAATGCGTGTGGCAGCCAACTGGACCTCAGATGAGACATGGTCTCCAAACCAACGCAAAGAGAAGAGATGGTGTGGGGGAAGCCATTCCTTTGTTCCTTAATTTCCATCCCTTTCTGTGCTTGTATTTCTGTGTGTGGGACCTATAGGCATGAACTGAGGACACAGTATGTTGGAGTTTATGATTCTCCATAAGAAGATGCTTTCCAGAATGCTTACATCTATTTCCATGGCTGTCATCCCACCAGCTAATGGCATACTTACCCTACTGTTTCCCATGATGCTCTAACTACTAAGTAGATGAGGAAGCGCATGTGGGCACACACACACACACCCCTTCCCAGGCTGGAGTACCCTGTCCTGGTGACTGCCTACCTGGTAGCTATTCTCTGAAAGTCCTCACTCATGAACGGTCGCTGTGAGAAATGGCTCAGAGGCGAAAATCTCTGTGAGCAAGAGAGCACCGAATTCTGTGCTCTGTGTCTCTCGGTTTCCAAGGGGATGTTGGAACACTGGGAGAGGGAAAGAGGAAGCATGGCCACAGGCTACAGGACCTAGCCCTGTGTCTCACCTTTACTGTTTCCAAAAATGTACAGCACAAAGAGTCTTCCTCCTGTTGGCAGAAGCACAAATGCCACGGCACTCGGGGTGGCTCCTTTTATTGTAGAGTGCAGATAATCTATGTTCCCAGAGAATTTAGAGCATCTTTGAGGAGTTGCAGTGTTATAAGTCTAGAAGAGGACAGATGTAAGCATTACATTGGTTTCAAATTATGTGTCAAATTATGACATTTGAGAACCTAGATGGGACTTCATGCAGCCAGGCTGGGAGTGGAGAGGAGACCACTAATTCTGGGAAGGTGGACACCTTCCAATCTGAAGGCTAATGGAGGAAGTAGGGACTCCATTGTGCTGGGGCACACCACTTGGGGGGCTGAGGAAGGAGGCCTGTGAGCTCCTGGCCAACCTCATGTATATAGAAAGGCCTGGCCTCGTGGCAGAACAGCAGAGGTGTAGGTGTTATAGGAGAACTATAACTCACAACCTGCTAGATGTCACATGTGCAGAGATTGTGTCCTCCAAGAATCAAAGAATGAATTTTAGAGAAGAAGACAGGTTGAGAGCAGGAAAGGCTTCTTGAGAGACAGGATGGTTCTCTAATGAGTTGTCACCAAGGTCCTCTGGTGTCAGAGGTAATTTATATAGAAAATTTACTGTGTGGATAAATGTGGGCCAAACTGCAATCAGTGTATGGGCCTGCAAGGATAGCCACTTAGCTAGTGTTGACCCAGCAGGGAAGTGAGTCACACAGCAGGAGCCCATCCAAAGCTCTCAGGTGTGTTTGGCAGGGATGCAGCCAGCTGCCCTGCTCAGCCACCTGGACCACTGATGCCAGTCTGCACTTACTGTTCCGGGTGGCACTTATTAAAGGATCCTTCACCGTTACTGCTTCTCCCCTGTGGAGGCATGCCAGCCTTGGCTCTGCGTTGCTATCTTGAGGCCTCGCCATCCTCCTGAGTATGTCTCCTGCCCCAGTGCAGTCTCTCCTGATCAGTCTTGGCATGAAATCCACCCTGTTACACATAGAGTTACTGCCTGTGCTTTTGTTGCAGTTTTCTGTTGCATAGAGTATTGTTTTACAGCTCATAAATTTTTGTTTGAGTTCAGTGTGTTTCTTGTGTTCAACATATTATTGGATCTTGTTTCTTGATCTGTTCTGCCATCTGTTTCTTCGTTTCTTTAATGGAGACCATTTTCATTGATGATTATAACTGATATATATTGACTTCTGCTTGGGATAGAGTTTTCTTTTTGCTGGCTCCCTCTGTTTCACTTCGTGGATTATTTTAGTGGCATTCATGGAAGTGTTTTTCTTCATTGTCTTTTTCTAGAATATTCTGCCCAAGATATTCAAATGTGGGTTTTAAAGCACTTTGAGTGTTCCAGGAGTACTTTAGCATTTTTTTCCTATACTGGTTTTATTTGAAACACAAATAAGTACTTCCTTTCTATCATGGTCAATGATTCAAATAATGCTGAACATGAAACACAGACTTATTTACTCTTCTCTCGCTGTTGTGACAAATACTTGACACCCAAAATGAAGGAAGATAAGGTTTATTTAGCTCACAGTTACTAGGGCTTTCAGTCCATACTCAGCAGGTTCCAAGGCAGAGCGGCACAGAGTGGAAAGCAACCTTTCATCTGGTGGCTTAGAGCCAGAGAGCTAAGGGAGGGGTAGCAGCAGCTCAGGCAGCTGGCTTCTCTTCCCACCTTACATTGTAGTGTAAATTACCTGCCTCAGGGCAGGTGTAGCTTCCATACCCACAGTAATCAATCACAAACTCCAGAAGCTGCCCCAAGACTGTGTGAGGCTTTGGGGGTCAACTAGACACAAGCCATAACAAACACTAATACAAGGAGGGAGGTTGAAAACAGGAGAATCACTATGAGTCTGACCTGTTTAATGAGACCCTGTAGACCCTCTCCTTAATATTTTTAAAAAAGATTACTATCAACAGAAATATTCCCATTAAAGAGAAATATGGAACGCATGCATTATTTATAGAAGACATTCACATTTTTCTATGGCTTTGTCAGAATTTGACTTCTCTAAGAAATTATTCTGTGTAAAATAACCATGAAAGTAGAAATACTCAAAAACTCTGACAAAATTACCAGGTCAATGACATTCCTACATATCATGTCAAAGATCAACTGTATTTTTTATTAATAATTTTGTTCATAATTTCCTTAATTTTTCAAGAAAGTCAATTTACATGTAAGTTGGTAACATTTAAAACCTTTAAGAAATAGATAAGTATAAAAATATAGACTATAAAATCTCTTGCAGATATTTTCTAAAAAAATAAGACAAATATAATGAAAGGCAGAGAAAAAAGGTTACAACAAAAGTAAAACAGAACTGAAAGTACTATGGTTACTATGGAGACTGGGCTACAAGTAGAATATCTTGTAGGAAATAACTATAAACTAGCTAAAAGTTAAAATGTAAAAAAAAATTTAAAACTTAAAAAGAGTCCTCAGAATCATTTAGGGAAGTTTAACTGGAACAATAAAAATTGCATTTGTATTGTAATGTTCTAGAAATAACAAATGGAATTGCACTAAAACTGATCCTAGTGAATGAAAACAATTGACAACCATGAGAAAGGGCTGGTAGCAGCCCCAGAAAAATGTTTAGAGATGCCTGAGTGACTGAAGTGAGCAGGAGGGAACACTGTGTTATTACTGCATAAATGGTTAAGGCAAGTGAGTGTAATTCTGTGCAGGGCCTTGAGTACAAATTTAATATATTTTGAATTTTTATTTTGTTTTCTGAAAGACATAGGAAGTCATTACTCAGTATGACTTAAATTAATGTATTCAGTATATGCACAGCCATTAGCTAAATATCTGCTCAGTAGGAAACTGATTTTAAAAGTTAGAAAAACAAGTTATAATTGATTCCAAAAACCCTATGGATAAATACATATAATAAATATTTCCAAAGCAAGATAAAATTTTTATGAGATGTTCAGTGAACATTCGTGGAGTCCAAATTTTGAGCTTGCCTTTGCAATCATTTATGCATCAACAGAAGCTGAGACAATGAACTCAAGGCAGAGGAAACAGAGGTGTTGAAGATGTGAGGCATCTCAGAACAAGAAGGTGACACCTGAGAGAAATGAGAATACGATTTGTGAGGTCACATAATCAGATAAGCAGGAGAAACGCGTCCGGATCCTCAGGCCGCTGCATTTATAGGGTTTGCACCTTTTATGAGGCCAAACAACATTTCACTTTATTACTTAGAATATATATCATACACATTATACTAATAATGCACATACACAGCATACAGTAAATGTTTAGATTTATTATCAAAAACCACAGTTAAAAGTTTATCCTACCCAAGTAAGCAGTTTAACAATTTGCAGTGTCAAAAAAGCCATTTGAAAACCTAAAAGATGAGCTGAAAATGTAAATAGGAATTAAATGCTAATGAAACTTTAAGCCAGTATCATTATATACTCTCTTGAATTATTTTTAATTTTCTCATTGTTAACATGACATGAGAAATGTATTAATCAGAAGATTTTCATGAGAATTCTAGTTGTAAGAAGCTATAGGGAAAAGTACTGGGTAATGTCATATTGTTTTTGTTGTTGTGGTTTGTTTGACAGTCTCTCTCTCACTGTGCGGCTCAGGCTGGCCTTGAGCTCACTTTGCAGCCCAGGCTGGTCTCGAACTCACAACAGTCCTCCTGCTTTAGCCTCCCAAGTGCTGAGATTACATGCGTGTGCCACCAAGTCCAGTAGGTAATTTCTTTTGCCTCTTTAGAGGCAGAAAAATATTCCAACAATGGAAGGAAGGAAAGGAAGTAAAATTAAAAGTACCTGAAAGTAGTATCATTTAAAATTATTTCTTTCATATAGTGTCTGAACTAACACTAAGAAATTTCTAACTGAAGAAAAATAATTGAGGGAAACAAGAAGACACTTGACTGAAATTAACTTTTCTCTTTATCTGTGTTATCCTGCTTCATGGCTACCAGCCAGGATGGTTGGTTTGCTTGCTCTGCAACGTACTGCTCTCAACTATGGGCGGAGCAGTGAGCGCCTCCACTCCAGTAAGTTCAGAAGTGAGCAAGGGTGCATCCCTTTCCCGTCTGACACACACGTAATGGTGGTCATGTTTTGCCTCTGTGTTTGGCTGAACGGGGCACACTGCCAGGACCAAGAAGAGGGCACTGCTGTTAGATGAAAAGAACACTGCCCGTCAGTGAATGGTGACAGCCCAGAAAAATGAGGTTTCCTGTCGTATGCTCCTAGAGTTTTGAAATTATTCCAGCTGTTAATGCATTCTGACCAAACTCTACTAAAGCAACTGCATTCACAAAAGTATGCTAGTTTCAAAAAGTAATCAGTCTCAAGAAAAATATCTTTAAATTTTATTAATGGATTGTTTTATCTTTTTAAGATTTAATAAAGTAATAATTAATTGATAGCAAATAAAAGGAAATGCAGCTTTGCTTCTATATTCACAATATAAACATGTCAGTGTGAAAAATAATCTCTCAAATTTAAACTAAGAGAGCTGGCCACCTGGAAGTGGTGCAGGCTGGGAATTGTAGTCTTCGCTCTATGCAACTGTCTTCATTTA
>NW_004524813.1:3137003-3152142 GCF_000260255.1 Octodon degus
TAAAGGAAGTCATAGAACTGTAATGACATGTAGGAAAGACATGCAGGAAAAAAAAAATAAGACAAGAGTCTAGGAAGTTAATAGCCAAAAATAACAGTAGAAAATGTTCTTTTTAAAAAATTAGAGAACTGTGGTATGTTTGTTTAGTAGATCTGGTTTGAACATCAACCAGATTGATAACCAGAAATAAGATTGAATCTCAGTTAAAAAATGAATAAATATTCATAAATAATATTATTTTAGAAAATTTTAAAATGACAGCATAAAAGGAAAAAGCTATGATGATCACGTGAAAAATGAAGTTATAGGATTCTACCTCATATTTACCATATTTGTTAGAGAAAAGGAGGGCATAATACAAATATAAGTATACCAGACAGAAGAGATGTAAAGAAAAACAGTAAAGGACAAGGTAAGAGTAATAATAAAGCAGATATGAGTAGTCAGGGAGAGGGAATTTGACAAACAGGTCATTGGGTTAGCTTGAATAAGAAAACAAATGGCTCATCTTTTTTGGTTTCCTGAAATGGATTAGAGTTACCAGTGCAGTAGACAATAGGCACAAAGAGAAGAGGACAATATGGATGCGATGTCTCCTTTCCATCTACACTTTAGGAAGCAAATTCATCTACTTGGGAAGAAAGGTGCTGGCCCCGCAGGCAGCCAGGCATCGCTCTGAGAGTGTAGAATCAAGCCTGTTTCATTTGGGTTGAAGGAACAAGAGCAGCACTGGTACCTTTAGTCACTTGAAAGCACATGTTTTTCATAATAGACTTTTTCATGGAAGAACATTAGCAGATATTGAGAAAGTTGCCATTAATTGAATGTAAGTACTCCATTGATCAGGAGAACCTAGCATAAGGCATTCTTTGTGCTTTGTTAGAAGCCCATAAGCCTTGTTAGAGAATGAAGCCTTTGTTGAAATGCTCAGAGGTCAGTGGGCTACAGCCTGTTATTCCAACTCTTGAACCTATGACCGTAGAATGGGCAGCACCCTCGCAGTGCTGCAGTGCCTCAAATTTTTAGGGGTATGCACTAAGCACTATATTTTATTCTACAGATACGAATTCATATTTTCAATATGATAATTATCAAACCTAGAGATTTTGCATTACACATATAATTAATCACTGTTAAATTTAAGGCTAATTGCACAAATGAGGTAGTTTTGAAAATGTAGTATCTGGTATTTGAATTTCAATTCTTGCTTCTGAACCTAAATGAAAATCCAAAGCTATGGAAGTAAACAGAACAAATAAATAATTACCAATTACAATTTTTTCATATTTCAATAAAATTTGTATTTCACGACTCTATTAACTGTATTCAAGAAGTGAATTTGAATTACAGGAATGCACCAGTCATACTGAAAACACACAAAGTTAGGTTTAAATTCTTGTCACATCTCTCTGCAAGAATTCTATTAAAGACACAGACATTTCAGGAGTGTGTTAAGTTCTTTCTTTGTAGCCTTAAGGAGACATTAGTTGTAGGCACTTAATGGAGAGGTATGTATTTGCAGACAACGAAGGCCCCCAACACAAAGGTCAAAACAATGAAATAAAATGTAATAGATGTAATTAACACACACATGATTACACAGAAGAAAATAAAACTGTAGGAAGAAGAGGACATCACCAGGTCAGAAGAGCTTTAACATCTTTAGCTTCTACTCCAGGAAGACGCCTTATGGCTTAGGGGCTACTGACACGCACCCGGAGGAAATTAGAAAGTGATTTTGTACAGAAAGGGGACAATGTACCCTCACACTTAAATTCACAGTTGAAGGTTCCATTAGGCAGAGTTGGAGTAAAACGGAAAGTAGGATAGGGGCCAGGGATATAGCTCAGTAGAATAAGCGCTCGCCAGGCAAGCGCAAGGGCCTTAGTTCAATCCCAGTTCCGCCCAGCCCCCCCCCCAAAAAAGTAGGATAAATAAAATACAGCTTGAGGTATTTAAAACATTAATGGCAGAAAACATGTTAACAAGAAGAACTCTTATATTAAGGGAAAAATGACAAATAGTGCAAGGCACAATCCTTGTTTGTGGCCTGAATTTCAAATAAAACAAATATCAAACATGTATAAAAGACATCAGTAGTGAAATTGAAAACATATATAATAACTAAATAATGTTACTGTTTTCAATTTAAATTCTTAAATGTAATGCTGACACTGTGTTTAAGGAAGAAACTGCCTCTTCTACTTTAGATACTCCTTTTACAGTGAGTGACATAACAACATTTTAAACTCATTTTTAAATTATGTAGAAAATAACAAGCATGCATCCACACTATATCTAGAGATGCACTGCAAGAAGAACACTGCAGTGGTCAGTGTCAAGAACTGATACAGTAAAAGAGCAAAGTGTGGATACATATGCTTATTTTAATGTTCTCAGCTTCCCTGTTGTTTTAAGGAATTCTAAATATAAAATTGATATAACATTAAACCAAAGAATGGAGAATATAAGAAATAAAGAACTATAGTTAATTGTTATACATTGATTGTAATTATGGTATTTCAGGGAAGGATTTACAGGGTGTTGTTCAGGGTCTCACTACTAGATCGGACTCTAGTGATCCGCCTGTTTACAGCCTCCCAAGAGCTGGGATTACAAGCCCGCACCACCACGCCCAGTCTCAATTGCTGTCTCAGCAGGTCCCGGGGGCAGGGCTGGCACTGCAGGTCTAGGGATCAAACCCCCAGCTCCTGCACCTGCTTGCAGGCGCTCTAATCCTCTGAGCTATTTGGCAGGCCTGAGATACAATATTGCATTCCTCATTTTTTTTTTGTTTAAGAGAAATTATAAACAGCAGGGTATTGGTTACCTTTCACAGGCCTATACTATGAAGAGATTGTTAATGAGTTTAAAATATGTATACGCTTGCAAAGAAATGGAAGTCAAGAATATTCCAGTGTTTAAGCGCTTCTTTCAGGATTCTTTTTAAGCAAATTATGTAGCCAAAATTTTTAATAAGAACAGATAGTGCTTGTATTGTCTGATTAATTTGACATGCCTGTATCTGGTGAGCTGAGCAACTACTGTTTAGATAACAGTATGCAGTATAATAGCTATTCTTAGTTTTCTATCATATTGTTTTGAAATTCTGTATCATTTTTGTTGTGTTTGCTTCTTTCTAAATTCTCCTTAAAAAAGCAAAGTCTGAGCCAGAGGTGGCAGTGCACACTTAGGGTTCCACCAGCGGGAGGCAGAGCAGGAGGACCTGCAGGAGCCGGAGGCCAGCCTGCGCACACACCCAGGCCACGCCTAAAGGACGGCAGAAAACTTACTTTTACCTGAGACACGTGACCTGTTGTCTCAGTGAAGTCTGAACAATGAAGTCTATATTTTCTCAATCAGTGATGCAAAAACCATTTACCTCTTATTCTTTGCAGGATTATCATGTCACTGTATTTGGCTAAATGTTAATGTCTGTTTTGGGGAAAAATTATTGTGGGGAGTTCTTTGAAGTAATTCAATAAACTTACAAAATGTTTATAATTTATGAATAATTATATTATATATCATACATTTTACTTAGCACTTCCAGCTCAAATGATAAATTATTATGAAAAATAAAATAATTATATGGACTTATTGCTAGCAGAAAAGAAAGAAGATCTCAATAAAATTGGATATTTGAGGTGTACATTGTCTATGCAAATAACTCACGGACTCATGGAAGTTGTATATATAGCGTACAAAATGCTCTTGTATTCGTTATATAATCTGAATAAGAGTATTTCCCACACGGCGCGCTGGCCCCAACACGGGTACGCTGAGCCAGAGACTGAGTCCTGACGTGGTGGCGCACGCCTGTCATCCCAGCACAAGGGAGGCTGAGAAGAGGAGGATCACTGAGTCCAAGCTGCGTAATGAGACTCTCTACCAAATACATCAATGAAAATAAATAAATAAAATAAAAAGAGTATTTCATTATAGCTTGATGATGTGAATTTAAATATAAAGTGCAATACGCCTAAAATAAAGTCAGAGAATTAATTTTGTTGTCAAATGAAAATGGGCTACAATTGATAGAAGGTTATTTTATCTTAAAAGGGCTTGTCTTGATTCATGTAGGAGCTTCTAAATCTCATGGGACCTTCTTTTCAGTATTTCTATAAAGCACATGCCCTTGCAGCACTGTTTTAACTCGGGGTGTGGGGGGTAAACGCCTGTGTAGAGCTGGAAGGAAGACGCCCGCCGACCGTCGCGCGCGCTGGCCTCTCCCCTCCCGGGAGGAGCTCCTGCTCCGCCCTGCCCTTCTGTCTCCTCGCTGCAGCTGGTCACTGGGACGTGCACTGTGAGAACCAACCAGAGACAGCCAAGGACGCCCCTCCCACACTTGCCTGTTGCAAGCCGAAGCACCTTTTGCCCTCAGGCTCTGGGGCCCGATATGTTGGGAATGATCCTATTCGCCTCCAAATCCTAGGTGTTAGGTTGGTGTTTCTCGTTGCTGTTACACAGCTATTATCTCAGGGACAATTTGAAAATATCTTTCAAAGTCTTTATTTTAGGTTTCTAAATATTTTCTTGAACATTTATCTGAAATTATACTGTCTACCTTAGTATTTATTTTATAAAATGAAAGAGAAAATTTGCTCAAGTTCACGTGGCAGAAGTTGAAATAGCTCTATGACAATTTTCTTTCTCAATTTCTAATTTCTACTAAAATAACTTGATACATGATATATTATAGATTGTATATTGCACATCTTATGTTTTATTGGAAACACATAGGTTATTTTTTATATAATATATTGGTAATGTGGATAAATTGCAATAACCTGAAAACTTGAATTTGCTAATCTAAATACTTGAAAGGTAAATATTTCTAGAATTTTCTCTCACTTAAAATTATTTTGAATTTCTATGTATGCATATGAACAACAGAAGTACACTGAAAAATTTGATAAAGTAATTATATCATGTTACTGTATATCAGACAGCACGCATGTTACCTAATTATTATGGCATGGTAAAGATTCATGCAATGGGTGACATCCCAGCATTCTGATATAAGCATATTCCACATATAAGTTCACTACGTAAAACCCTATAGACTTATTTTACAGATCTACATAGTCCATAAATCATCATTTTAAGACAGTTCCACTCTTCTCCTTTAAACTTCTTTACACAACCTCAGAACTCAGGCTACCTTCAGTTAGGAAGGGAAAGAACAATGAATAACAGTTGCACCCGCGTATTATCAGTGGTGTAGACTTGAGCTGAAGGAACTGTTGGAAATTACCTTGTAAAACGGTTTCAGCAATTTTGTTTATTTAAGATCTTTAAAAATTACTGTTTTGAAATAGCAATTCCCCTTCTTGGGGCTGGCGAGATAGCTCGGCAGTTTAAGTGCCTGCCTGGCAAGTGCAAGGACATGAGCCCCATCCTTACTACCACATACCGTGCTGCCCGGAACCACGGGCAGGAGGTGCTGGCCACTGAAACTGGGCGTGGTGGCGCATGTCTGCAATCCCAGGGCTGGGGAGGCTGAGACAGGGGGATCTTTAAGAGTCCAAGCTGCGTAGTGAGACCCTGTACCAAATAAATAAATAAACAATAAATAGTTAAAAGTATTCACTCTCTTTTGTGTTCTACAAATGTATATAACACAGCCCAATGTTTTCATTTTTCTTCTCAGGAGCTCTCATTTTCACTTCCATTTACCTGGAAAATTTGTTTAAAAGAGTACACTTCTTTTAGCTGTACTGTAAATCTACTAAATCAAGTGTGTGTGTGTTAGGAGGTTGGTGACAAGATAAGAGCTTGGATTCATATGCATTTCTCCAAGACATTAGTTAATACTTTTAGTTGAAAAGGTAAGCTTCTGTGAGGAAAAGGGATGTGGGCAAGAAAGTAACAGCATATGAGATCTTACCATCATCAGGTCATGCAAGGCAAATAAGGGCGGGGCCTACCGGAGATTGCACCTTATAGGAGCTCCAAAGTCAGTGACAAAAGACGTTTATTTTCTTTCTCTTTTGTACTTCATTGATGTATTTTAGATATGCATAGTAATCATAGTCATCGTATGAGCTTTGTACCTTACACAATATATTTTGAAGCCTCTTTTTTCCCAACCCCCACACTTCCCTTCAAGAGAGGACAGGCCAAGGCACGACATGCTCACCAGACCCTGGGGAACAGTGGGGACAGGAGGCAGCCTGGGGGCACACTCTTGCAGGACCAGCAGCATGGAGCAGTCTAAACAGCAGCTGGTAAATGAGGTGAGCCAGCGTTGTACACCAGCACACCGACAGGCAGAACTGAAGTGGGCCTGTGGGGTGGATTTTCCATCAAACAGCTCCAGTTCAACTCTGCATCAGATGCCAAGATCAGCCTCATGTGCAGCAGGACAAGTCCCACTGCAAACCTGACTGGAGTGCACAACACATTCCTGAGATCCAGCTGGGCACTACCACAGAACTACGGACATCAGAGGAATTCTACCACCTTTACGTTCTTTATTTGATGGGCTGGTTATCCTTTTCTGTCTGGAGGGTTTTTGTTATTGCTATTGTTGTCTGGTTTTGTTTCTGAATATTTTGCTTTAGTTTTTACTTTTTATTTTTTGCTTTCTTTTTCTTCTTCCCTTTTGCACTATTTAGCTTTGTTACCTTTTTCTCTTCTACTCATCTTCTTTCTCTCTTATTCCTCAACTATGTCCAGAATTTACAATCTTTTCATGTGAGTGGACGTTGTCTCTTCTCTTTCTGCTTCCTTCCAGCGCTCCTTCATTTTCACTTTCATTTTTTCCTCTCTTGTGTCCTCCTCTTTCCCCAAACATGGATGGTCATCCTTGCCCCCTGCCTTGCTTTTGCTGTACAGGACTTCATTCATCTCTCTGTCTTGTGCCTTATCTCTCTTAAATACTCCCCGTTCTTACAACAAGAAAAGAATCACTCTACTAAGGGGAAAATCATTGCATACAAGTTCCTAGTCTTGTTCCTATGGTTAGAGGGATAAAGTTAGTCATTACTACAGTTTGTCAGTGGCTAGGCTGAACTTGATGTCATTGTTATTGCTAAGTGTACTACTTTCTTAGGATGTCATGTATGTTCTAATCAGTTTTTCTTTCTTAAGTGATAGCACTGTGACTGTACGGGGTCACAGTGAACCCCATAGTCCAGTACCAGAGGACTGGGTACTGAAGCAAATAGAGAGCAATTTCTCATCCTCAATAAAGTAGAAATGTGGGTTTTGGGAATAGATATGAAGACCAAGAACCACCTAGATCTTGAAAATACCCCAAGGATTAGACATTTCCTAGCAAAGCCTCGATACTAGTAATAAAGCTACCTTTCACAAGAAATCGGCAAGCTTCAACACAGAAAACAAAATAAGATAAAAATAGAAAATAGAAGAATGTAAAAGCAAAATGCAATCCTAGACCCTCAGTCCACCCAGGACAAGTCCACAGCACAAGAAGAAAAAGAAAATCAGAAGCCAATTACTAGAACTTTCTGAAATGATAACAATAGAAAAATATACAATGACAATCAAAATGAAAGACATTAGAGTAGGCACAAACTTTAAAAAAATGTAGATCTTAGGAAACTGCTGGAAACTTTCAATGCCCAACATAGAACTCTATGAAGCAGATTTAAGCAGAAATCCAAATTAAAATTGCCATTGGATGTATGCACAACAGAATGAGTGAAGGCAAGCATGGAATATCAAATCTAGAAGACACGATTGGGTCTAGTGACCATAAAAACAAATTTATCTTAAAAATATCAAGAGATCAAAACAATCAGTCCAATAGCTTCCACACAAAGCAAAAAGAACAACATAATATTGATTGGAGTCAGTCAGAAGGTTGGACATAGCACAAATGCCATAAAAAATTTCTTAACACAAAAATGGCAGAAAACTTCCCCAATATGAATAAATATTGTGGCATACATATAAAATGGAGCATCTAGAACTCCAGACATCCAGGATGAAAGAGATGTCCCAGAGCATGTTCTCCTCTGGATAGTGTGTGTGTGTGTGTGTGTGTGTGTGTGCCCGTGTGTGCTGAAGTGAGCACACTGCAGTAGGCACAGTAGTTAGGGCATGCAAGAGCCATGAAACTAAAATTCTAGATAATTTCATTGAGATTTGATGCCTATATTTACGTAAGCTGGAGTTCTAATATCTTAATGCCGGATATATATAAAAACACAAGTAAAAGCACTATTGACATAAAACAGCTGGGCATACATTCTTCTTCACTATTAGGACTTGTGAACAACCTGCTCTGTAAGAATACAATTAAGGCTCAAATACTAACACAGAGATATATGTGTATATGTGTACACATGAATACACAAAGGTATATATTTATGTGTTGGTACATACATACATATCTGTTTACATGAAGCTACTCAAGGGACCAGTGAGACAGCTGTGCTATCTAAACTAAAGCATCTACTTAGGCAAGCAGAGGGACCACGGTTTGATCCCTGGCACCACACGCTTCACCAGCCCCATCAGGGCATGCTGCGCTGGCCGAAGTCTGGGTGTGCTGGTGCATGCCTGTAATACCAGTGCTGGGAGGCTGGAAGCAGGCGATCACCATGAGTGTGAGGTAGATAGTGAGACCCTGCAACAACCAAGTACATAGCAAAGCTACTCAACTAAACAACAATCAAAGCAAGACTTTAGTATTGTTTTAAAACCAAACTATGGGGGCCTGCCCCTTAGCTCAGCTCTTTAAGTGGCTGCTTCAACAAAGCAGTCAGGCTCAGGTTGCTGGGGTTCGATCCCCACAACTCAAGCCAGCCAAACCTGACCTGAAGGCATTCCAAGAAAAAAAAAATCCTTAAAACCAAATGATGGCAATATAGGCAGAGAATCCAAGAGAACTGTCAGTTAAGTACTTGGGCATGTTATAGTGAGGTGTTGAGTGTATGAGAGAGAGTTTATTTGTTGGAGTTATTCAGGATGCCTGTACCTATTGGCAGATTATTTACTTATGCATTTTTTATAGGTGGCACGAACCACAAAGTTGGTACTTTTTGTTCTCTAAACTTTCTTGGGTACAATTGCTAGATGAGTAATAATAAATGTCAGTTATTCATTATATTAAACAGGAAAGCTACTAACAATGAAATATAGTTTGAAGATATGCAATTGTCTAATTGCTTGATTCTTCCTACTTAATGCAACATAAAATCAGTCGCAGCAGGAGCAGAACCCAGGACCCCTTTAGGTCCAATAGAATGACTTGTGGCTTAACACCTTTTAACTTAGCATATTTGTACAATTCTATAAATTGAGTATTTATACATGTGTTCAGATGCTCATGTTTACACATACAGTAAAAATATCAAAATAAAACGGAAATAATTACTAGAATTTCAGAGTCCAGGAACTTTCTATGTCTTGGGTGAAATGAGCAAGATTCATTGTATTAAATCTTTTAGGGTCCTTTAAATTAATTTAAGCATCATACAGTGCACACATGTATTGAAACATCACCAGGTGCCACATCACGTTGTACAAATTTTATGATTTTGTATCAGTTAAAATTAATTTGTGTTAGGGGTCGGGGAGATGGCTCAGTAGAATAAGTGCTTCCCTGGCAAGCCCAAGGGCCTGAGTTCAATCCCCGGTCCTGCAAAAAAGTAAATAAATAAAAATAAAAAATAAAATAAAATTAATTTGTTTTTTATATATTTAATAATCATGTAAAGCATAGCAAAGTGCTTTTGTCAATTCAGTCACAGATGTAGGTGCCCATATTTCCATAAAGCTAGTGTCTTTAGTTGCATCTGTTAAGTATTTCACTTTCCAATTAAATAAAATAAATTCTGAAATTTGTTTATTGATAAAATACACAATGATTAACAAAAATACAATTTTTTAAAAAAAGAACCACTAAAATTTTCTCTAGTCATCAGGTAAGCTGATGTGAAAATATTATATTTTATTTTCTATTTTTATATTGTGATTTTAAAATGACCTTCATTGATTGTTTTCATACAACACAGCTAACTCTTCATTGAAAAATTTTCTCTAGGGAAGTACACTTCCCAATTCATATTACCAGTGAATGATGCTTTGGCAGAAAAATTACCAAAAATGGCATTTGCATTTTGGGAAATTATGGTATCAGTTAATAGAATCTTGGAGTATGTAACACTCAGACAACTGTCAAATTGGTTCTAGGCCTTGAGGGATCTGAATGTTCATTAGCAGAAGGGTTATATATTAGCTGAAACCTAGTCATTCATTTCAAGACACTGAATTAAGTTTAGAGAGAAGGATAAAACACTGATGGCACAATGTTCAAGGTCATATGAATGTTATAGGCCTACAGCTACCTAAATCATTTTGCCAGATAACTGGATTAAAAAATAGCTTACAATTTAGTGAGACACAAATTTCTCTTTTAAAGTTCAGGCACATTTTCAGAATTCAGTTCTCTCAATTCAAGTCTATCTTAAATTTTCGGAAGCTTTTAGAAAATAAAAGTAGTTACATTCATTTTAGTCTTTTTCCAAGTTATGGGAAACAACTGGAAATTGAAATATAATTTAAAAGATTTTCAACATAAGAATCAGGACATTATGACACCTATAGAAATTTGAGAACTAATGCATTACTTTCATAATAATGTTAACTTCGGCAGCGTTTGGGAGGCCTGATTTCTCTGAGTTCACTTTGGTAACACACCAAATTGTTAAGCAATCTATTTGAGATGAAAAACAGCAATATTCCCAATCTCAAGCAAAGAAAGGTAGAGTGCTATATTTTTGCTGCTGCCTTAATTAACATTTACATTTGGAACACCAATTACCGAGACCATCAAATATGTTTGGTTTATTATCATGTAATTGTCATTCTTGTTAGGCTTCGTTTTTCTTCCCTTTTAGAAAGAATATGTTTTATAGACACAGACATGTTTCTCCTTTGTTTACTTTAACAACACGTTCATAGTATATCAAAACAGTACATTTCCATCAATGCTGACAGAATAAATGAATGATTTAATGAATGAATGAAACATGACAACATCTGTCTCTATAATTAATTTTTTCACTATAGAAATAGAATACAATACATGAGACACATTGTGACGACTGGTCCAAGGGTAAAGAAAATATGCTTTGTATTAAGGGAACTGGGGATCTGTGTGTGAATAGATTGCAGCCTTGCACAGGATCAGAATCCCCTGAAAGTTTATGCAGTGAGTTTTGAAGTGAAATTAAAGCAGAAGAACAAATTGGTTTCGCAACTTGACCTTTGAAAATAGTAACAAATGTTACGCTAGATCTAAGATTTTCCTCCACAGCCTCATATGTTCAGACTTGGTGTTTTGCAAAATGACAGTCCTCCTACTGCTCAACACATTGACCCACGAGTGAGTCAGCCGCAGGGTGTGCTTTGTGGAACGGTGAGAACCTGGGCCCTGGTGCCTTGTCCTGGAAAGGCTAGGGCCTTGGCTTCTATCCGTCTGTGACTTCTGGCCCCTGGCAGAGGCAGGCTTCCGCACCTCAGCCATTCCTCTCCGCAGCCAGCCAACTCTGAGGCAAAATAAACCTCTCCTCCAGGTGTTTTGAGCCAACAAGAAAGAAAGTGGCAGAGACAGATTGTCGTATTAGGACTGTAGTCATTCTATGAATGTATCTGACACAGTGGCTTCCAACTGGTTGGACGAGATTCTTGGGAGTCATTTGGAAAACTGGCTGGAAAAGTCTAGAATATTGTAAATCGCACTAGGTGGGAGGCTGGTCAGAGATCAGAACAGAATGGTGATAGCGGTGCCCACAGTAAAGGCCAAGCTCAGGAGATCTCGCCTCAGAATGCTAACTCCAGCAGCTGTTGGACTGCTGCCCGTGTGTGCTATGCTTTCAAACATAAATAAAATAAAATAAAGTAATCATTTTGTCTATATCTTGAGACTGTTAAGGAGGTTAAAATTAAGGCTGATGATTTTATGGGGCAGAGGATATTTCAAGGCAGCCTGATATTTCAGCTACAGTGCATAATGCTTGCTCTTTCTAGCAAGATCTACTGTGAAAATGAAGAACAAATGCTAAAATTAAATTGTTTCAAAAGTTTGCCGTTTTGTCATAAAGGTAGTGCTATGGTTTGTGTCTAGCTGTCCCCCCAAAGCCTCATGGAGCCATGGGGCGGCTTCTAGAGTTTGTAATTGATTCTTGATGCAAAGCTGGGATTGCGGGTGTGAGTGCCGCACGCTGGCCCTGGGTGGGAACCTGCATTACAGTGTAAGGAGGGGAGTGAGGCTAGCTGCTGCCTCAGCTGCTGCCCCTCCCTCCGCTCTTGCTGTTTTGCCTCCGCTATGAACTGCTGCTCTCTGCCGTGTGCCACTCTGCCTGGGAGCCAGTTGAGTATGGACGGAAATCTCCACTAACTGTGAGTTAAATAAACATTTCCTTCCTTAATTTTGAGTGTCAGGTATTTGTCCCAACAATGAGGGAAGAGTGACTGAGAGAGACTTTGTGAGAAAAGTTTAAGTCGAGGAGAGCATAGTTGCTGAAAAGACTAGCATTAAAAAGAAGCCAAGTATTTTGCATTGTGAAAATAGGAAAATTACCTGAAGAACATTTCAGAAATTAAGAATAAACCATCAGTCACAAGATTTAAAGTCCAGGGGCCGGGGAGATGGCTCAGTGGAATAAGCGCTTCCCTGGCAAGCGCAAGGGCCTGAGTTCAATCCCCGGTTCTGAAAAAAAAAAAAAAAAATAAATAAATAAAGATTTAAAGTCCAAAAATGAAGACCTTGAGGGCAGGCCAAATAGCTTAGCAGATTAAACCACCTGCACACAGGCTCATAGACTGGGGGGTTCCATCCTAGGCCTGCCCTGCTGGCCCTGCCCCTGGGGTGTGCTGAGACAGCAATTGAGATTGGGCGTGGTGGCATATGCCTGTAATCCCAGCTCTTGGGAGTCTGTAAACAGACGGATCACTACAAGTCGGACCTAGTAGTAAGACACTGAACACCCTCTAGACCCTTCCCTAAAATACAAAAAAAAAAAAAAAAAACACCTTCGTGCTCGCTCTGCTAGATTTCATTTTCACTTGGGCCCAATCTACATAACTTCCTATGTGTTATTTTTCCATCTGGAATGGAATGCGTATGAAGTACCACTGTATGTTGGCATAACTGAAGCAATCGTTTGGGGGCTGACTGCTGAGAGTATTCCTTCAGTCTCAGAGGAGAGTTGGATTTTCCAGAAAATGATTCTGGAACAGCCAAAACATTGTTGAGGCTTGGAGATGGAGCAACCATATTTTTACACAAGAGATGACATGGATCTTTCCAGGACCAGAGCAGAAGTTTAACCCTTAATTAAAATGTCCCCTGATGGGTTGGTGAGATAGCTCAGTGGTGTAAAGTACCTGCTGAGGCAAGCTTAGGCAAAGCTCGGGGACCAGGGTTCGATCCCCAGCACCACATGACGTGCCAGCCCTGCCCCCAGGGTGAGCTGAGCCAGCCACACAAAATAGAATAATATGTCCCCTGAAGCCTCATGGGATTACAGATGAGATGGGGTTTGCAAAGGTGAGTATACTGTGCGAGTACTGTTTTCTCCAGTACACTCATTCAGTAATGACTCAGCATGTGCTATGAGCGAGTGTAACCTGGCTCGGAGCAGAGTTTTATGGGCCTGGCCTAGAACAGTATCCTACCTCTGGTTTCTCCTTTTATTCTTCTTTTTTAGTATGTAGGTTGGACTCATAGTGGTTCTCCTGTGTTCAGCCTCCCAAGGGCTGGGATTATAGGTGCGTACAACCACACCCACTCTCAATGCCTTCCCAGTGCACTCCTGGGTTGGGGCTGGCATTGCATGCCCGGGATCCAATCTGGCAGCTGCGCTCTGCCTAAGCAGCTGCTTTAGTCTGCTGAGCTATCTGGCTGGGCCTCTCCTTTCATTCTTAACCTCCTGGCACCATGGCAACAGAAGCTTTCTCTGCCTTCCTGCAGCCCATTTCTGCCAGGGAGCCAACTGACCATGAACCACTCCAATAGTCTGCTCCTTTAAATTGTCAATAGCTTGTATTTTGTCCCTGTGAAAAGAAAAGGCACCAAGCAACCAAACATGTTTGCAGGGAAGAGAATCAAGACAATATTTTTCTTGCCAATAATAAACAATAACAAAGTTTTAATATTAGAAGAGTAAAATCAGAAAATTTTGATTTGGATTGCTTCAGTCTATTCTTCACATTTTTTAATATATGACAACATACATGACAACGTCACCCGGCTCTTTTATATAGAAAAGTGTTCTACTGATTCCTTGCTTTTGAGTCGGATTAACTTCCTCGGAACTTAATTTTGCTATTTATAAACTGTGTTTTTCCATATTCAACTTTTTCTTTGAGGAATACTGAAATTAGAGTCAATAAAGTGGACATCCACAGTGGGTTGAGCATGACATGACACCCAACAATACACATGTAGAAACCTCAAACCCAAGCACCTTAATGGTGTTTAAAGATGAAACTTGGAAGTTCATTATGTAATGCAGGTAGAATCGTCATCAATGAAATTCTCTTTTTGAAAAATGCCACTGAGATAGCTCCTTTTCTGCAAGGTAAGGTTACAATCGGTAGGTGCTTCAGAAACCTACCTGAAACTTGCCTTACTGGTATACAGATCGTGGATTTCTAGACTCCAGATGCGTACGAAACGATATGCGTTCAATGGTGCTGTGTTACAATGGTCAGAATTAACTTAGTAGTCTTAAGGTGTGTGAGGCCCGTGTGGACCATCTCTATCATGTTTTCCATACTAAAGCAATTATAAATGCCTGTAATTTTTCCATTAATTATTTCTCATTATTTTTGGAGATAACATACTTCACTATTAATGTTTTGCTGCTTTAAAAAAATGTCATATTTTCCACATCCCTAACTATTTCAAAACCTAGAGGACGGAATGTATTATTCAATGTAGACTAACAGTGTACCAATAGCCTCCAAAGGATCACACATTATCAAATTCCATTACGGCTCCAAAATCTCAGTCCTTTCCTTGTTGTATTTTCTAGGACCTGATTCTTTCAGAGTCCTTGGAATTAAACTACTATTTGACAAAGGCATTCTTTGCTCCTCACTTCCCCTCCTTTCCTCTTCTTTTACCTTCTCCCCTCCCCTCCCTTCCTCCCCTCTC
>NW_004524813.1:3152272-3162315 GCF_000260255.1 Octodon degus
CCCCCCCCTCCTATGAGTGATGCACGGAATTTCATCCAACATTTCACTGATCAGAACTCCTCAATATACAAGCATCTCTCTTGCTCACAACTCTTGCAGGCCAAATGTCAGAATAAAACAGAAGAGGTTGTTTTCTACTATGAGCTGTTGATTAAAAAGACACACCAGACCAATAACAACCAAACATAAATTAAAATTGAAGCACTTTGGGGCATTAGTGGAAATTGAATATTTTATCTAACTTGCTCCTGAAGACATTCTGTCTCTCTGGTACAATGCCCACACCACATTTCACGACTTCAGCGAGCAATTTCCTTTGAAGTTAGGTTGAGAGCTCACGACCACCCCCGAATGCCAACTAGGATGGCACAGGGTAGACTAACCTCCTACTGTGTCGATGCAAAGCACATCCAGACATCCGTCACATTAGCTGGTGTCGTGGTCAGACAAAGCAGCCTACATCTGACACTATCTGATAACGCTGATAACGAGACTTCCCCTGCTTGCTTCTCACAGGACATGCTGCTTCCTGTCACCTACACCAGCCACTAGGCTTAGGGATAGGCTTCCCGGCTCTGAAGCAAGGTGCATTCAAGGGTTTAGTCTCTTTCCAGCCTTCCAGTTTTTATACATAGTTATACAGGCAGAGTCAGAAAGAGTAAAAAAATGAAGCTGGGATTAGAATGCTTGTGAACAGAAACTGAATGTGTTCAAAGAACTGAGGAAAATGTACAAATGCATCAAAATAGTACATGGAACTCTTTTTTATTATTTATGAATGTGGTACAGGGTCTAACTATGCATCCATCTCCTAGTGATCCTCCTGTTTTCAGCCTCCCCAGCACTGAGATTACAGGTGTGTGTCCCCACATCCTGGACTCATTCTCTGGCTCAGTGTACACCTGGTCCATGTGGGACCAGGCAACAAACCCTGGAATTCCATTCTTATGTACAAATTTATGCAATTATGTATCATTTAAAAAAATTTCACAAAAAAGAATTAAGCCAAGGTGAAATTTGCATATAAAAATAAAAGGAAATAAATTTTAAAATGTTTTCTTTCAGTTACATGCAGGTATGCATCTGCTTTGTACATGAGACAGAACCAGACTTTTTTCTTTTCCATTTATCACAGGTGTTTTCACATCTTGAAAACGTGGCTTTGTTGCACCCATCTGCCAGTCCTTCTGATACTTTGTTGACCATGAAGAGCTAAATGAAATGTCCCTCATTTTGTAGGGCTTCATTTCTCTGTGCTGTGCACCTGATTGTCTGATTGAAAATTAATTTTCTACCATGGCCTATGTCACACCTTCATATTCTTACAGAATAAGTATTCAGTTAATACCTAGTAATCAATAATATTGAACTATTCTTATTGATATATTAGCTGTCAACAATCTACACTACAATATATATTTAATTCTTCATTCTTTTAAAAAGTAGCTCGATAGCCACCTGTGTCAATACTGTCAAAGTCTTGGCATGTGATTTCCACGTGCCTTTAGCTCTCCTAGCAAATGCGTGAGCAGCAGCGCGCGTGTTCTGGCGTCTGCAGCAGAGGGAAAACTGACAGTGAATCGCGAAAGACTCCTTCTGTCTCTCACCTGTGTCTTATGTCACGATGCGTGACTGATATGGTTGGTATCTGGACTGTAATTGCAGGATTATCTGTTAGATGTGCAGTTAAGTTTCAGTAAGAGAAGTGCGGACTGTGTGTTCCCCTAAGGATTCTCCCACCGGCAATTCAGAAGGGCTGCCACTGTCTCACTTCTCATCAGTGTGCCACAGAGACATGATTGCTTTGAGTTGTAGCTGCTCTAGTCTCCATGAATTGATTGTTTGTGGATTCAATTTGCATTTCCTTTATGATTAATAATACTGAGCACATTTTTATGTGCTCATTGAACATTTCTGCATTTTCTAATGTGAAGTTCAAGGTCATGATTAAGATTTACATTAGTTTATCTTTTTTTCTGTAGTTTTGAAGGAGTATGCTATTTAAAGAACAAGATCTTCAATGATTATAAAATTCTCAAGTATTTTTAGCCAATCTGTTATTTGCAAATCTTAAGTATGCATTTGATATAGCAGATACCTTTTATGTGCATGATTTAAATTTATTGTTTGAATGATCAGTGATTACTAGGTATAAGAAAAAACCTAAAATAATGAAGATAGTTTTGTTTTATTCTTTTTTTCCAAAAATTTTATTTTATTTTAAAGAATAAAAATGAAACAATTAAATAGCAGAAACAAAGACAGAAACAGGATGACATACAGCTATACCTGTGTTACAGATTTCAAAACAAGAATTGCAAATTAGCAAAAGTTGCTCTATTGCCTGTTTTTATCCTCAAATCTGTTCCTTAGATTAACAAAAATATCTATGCCATACTAGACAAACAAATGGATATTAATGCTTGCTTACAATAAACCTGATTTTTTAAAATAATTGATAAGACATTAGAAATGGTACACATTTATAACGCCAAGATGAGAGGTATTGAACCACGGTTTTTGTATTACACATTGCTGCCATTGATGTAATTGCTTAGATTGCATATCAGCACACAGTTAGTCAAAGTGAAAATTCTAAATATTAACTGCCATTTTTAAAAAAAAACTGATGGAAATTATTAGTGCAATAGTACAATCATCTCAGCCACCTATATACACTTCCGTGATTTTTCCCTCTTCATTTTTTCTATCTTTTCTCCTTTCCCTCATCTTCGTTGTTTAATTCTTGTATTTAGTTTATTTCCATTTTACTCTGACTATTATACTTTTAAGGTTTTATTTATTTTGCATTTCAACCTCTGAGAAGTGTGTCTCATTCCCACTTTTGGATTGGGTCTTTGAATTTTGGGGGCCTGATTATTTTTAGTTCTGTATATATTCTAGATACAAATCCTTTATCTTAGTGATTGTTAGTTAAGATTTTTTTTCCCAATTAGTGGTTTGTCTTTTTCCTGTGTTGGTGATTTCTTTTACTTGCATAAACTTCTAAATAAGATGAGATCCCAGTTGTTGATTCTTTGAAGTATTTCACATGCACTTTGGTTTTTCTTCATGAATTCTCTGCCTTTTCACCTAATTTTTCAAGGTTTCCACCTATTTTTTCTTTCAGTAGATTTAGTATTTCTGTTGTAATGTTTAGCTCTTTAATCAATTTAATGGTAGTTTAGTAAATGGTGATAGACTGGGGTCTAGTTTTATATCTTGGCACATGGAGAGCCAGTTTTTCCAGCTCCATTTGTTAAAAAAGCTATCTTTCTTCCAGTGGACATAGTCAGCCCCTTTGTCAAAGTAAAGATAGATGAGTGTGTTTGTGGTTGTACCTGCATCTTATAATATGTTCCATTGATCCTCAGGTCTGTTTTTTTTTTTTTTTTCTAGTACCATACTGATTTTATCACAGCAGTTTTGTTATATAATTTCAAGACAGGGATTGTAATGCCTCCTGACTTGCTTTTGTTGTACAAAATCGTCTTTTCTTTTCTAGATATTTTCTGGTTTCAAATACATATAAGAAATATATTTTCTAGCTATGTGATGTATGCTGATGGTATTTTGATAAGGATTGCATTAAATCTGTCCAACAATTTTGGGAATATAGTAATTTCCACAGTGTTGGTTCTTCCTATCCTTGAACAAGGAATAAATACCTTTCAATTTTCTGAATTACTCTTCAATCTCTTTTTTCATGTTATTGTAATTTTCATTGTACAGGTCTTTTATTTCTTTTGTTAGATTAATTTATAAGTATTTCATTTTTTGATGATAATGTGAGAGACATTATTTCTCTAATTTCTCTCAGTGAGTTTGTTATATGTGGAGAGGAATGCTATTGATTTAGGGGTGTTAACCTTGCATCCTGCTGTGCCACTTATTCAAGATGATTCTGCGTGAGGTTTTTGGGTCTCTTGTGTAGAGTATCAAGTCATCTGTGAATAATGGTAGTTTAACTTCTTTTTTACTGATTCTTATTCCTTTCATTTCTCTCGTCTAATTGTTCTAGCTAATGTTTCCAGAACTAAAATAGAAGTGGTGATAGAGGGCACCCTTGCATCTGATTTGAGAGTAAAAGCTTTCAGTTTTTGTCCATTTAGAATTATATTGTCTGTTAGTTTGTCATAGATGGCTTTTATCAGATTGGGGTATAGGCCTTGTATTCCAATTCTTTGTAGGGCTTTATCATGAATGATTGGGGCAAAAGCCTTTTCTGCATCTATTGAGATGATCATGTGGCTTTCGGTTTTGCTCTGTTGAGGTAGTGTATTAAATTTTTAGATTTGTGTATGTTGAACCATAATTTTACCACTTTGATGAATTCTACCTGGTCATGATGTAAAATCTTCTTGAGGATTTGCTGCATTCTATTTTCTAGCAATTTATTAAGGATATTTGCATCTATGTTCATGAGGGAGACTGGTCTGTAATTCTCTTTTTCTTTGAATCTTTCTCCAGTTTTGTTATCAGCATCACACTTGCCTCCAAGAATTATTTTGGGAGTACTGCCTATTTTTCGATTTCACTAAATATTTTTAGTATAGGGATTATATCTTCTGTACATTTCTTTTAGAATTCAGCTGTGATTGTATGATAACCTGGTGTTTTCTTTGTCTGTATTTTTATTTTTTATTTTTTTGTTTTATTTTTTTGCTCAAACTCGGGATTGAACACAGACCCTTGCACTTGCCAGGGAAGTGCTTATTCTACTGAGCCATCTCCCCAGCCCCCTGGTAAGGTTTTTATTGATATTCAATTTCATTGGCTGATAATGATTTAAAATAAGTTTTTATATCTTCTTTTTTATTAATTTTATTGATAAAGAAGTAGCAATGAGACAGTTTCAAAACAGGTTAGTAGGACAGTTACAATAATTAATACAATGCATATTGTCTTTGTAGTAGTTATTCATAGTACAAGATGGAGACATGATATCTTGTCTAAGCACTATTAGTTTAAAACTTTCTTCTCAATGAACTAAGAGAAAATAGTTGTATATCTATGCTATTTTTGTGTATACATAATATATATTATGTATTTATATGTGTGTTATTTGTTATATATATATATATATATATATATATATATATATATATAATATGTGCGTGTGTTTCACTACAAAATGGTCCTTCATTTATATCCCCCTTTTTGTTTACTTTTGTCAGAGATGGGTATTCCCTTGCCATTCATATATTGCAGGTGTGTACATTCAGCAGAGTAACCCAATATAGTCCAGTATTCCATAATAGCAGTGGGTTATCCGCATGACTGGCAGTGTCAGAAGTTGTTGACTTGAGCCTTTTACAGTTCAACGTATCAATATAGCTTTATTTTTATACCTCATTTTTATACTTTGCTGCTGAATGAGTAAGACCAAGATAAAGCAAGACCTATATAACAAAACATGTAACTTTTGTAACTGACAAAGTTAGTCAAATCCCGCCAGGATTTACCCTGAAAGCCTGTACAGCAGTTTATAGATCTTTTGTCAGTGTCAGCCATGTGGATGTCACAGCCAAGTTTTTCTATCTTCTTAATTCAGTTTTATTAATTTGTCCCTATCTAGGTATCTGTCCATTTCTTCTGTCTTCAGTTCTGTGAGAGTAAACATTTTCAAGATAGCTATTGATGATCTGCGTTTCTACAGGCTCTGTCGTAACTTCAAGTGTTTCATCCTCATTTCTTGGGTTTGATTTTTTTCTTTCCTCTTTGTGATGTTCTTGTTTCCAGATTTATCAATTTTATTTACTCTTTCCTAGATCCATCTCATTGTTTCATTAATTTATTGTATTATTTTCTTTGTTTCAGTTGCATTAATTTCTGCTCTAGCCTTTTTAATGTTCTCCCATCATTGGGCTTTGGGCTTGGTCTGCTCTTCTTTTTCTTAAAGTTTGAGGTGCCCGTTAGTGTGTTTATTTGCTCTAGTTCTGATTTTAATACATAAATTCACTGCTATACATGTCCCTTTGAGAACTGCTTTCATTGCATCCCACAAATTCCCAAAATTTTTTTTTGAAATTTCATTGGATTTTAGGTACTGTTGAATTTCTTATTTAATTTCATCTGTAACACATATAAGTAGGTTGCTGAAGAGGGTGTTATTTGATTTTTATATGTTATGGATTTTTTTGTGGTTTTGTCTGTCATTATTTTCAGTTTCATTGTGCTGTGGCAAGAAAATACACATGAAATAATTTATGTTAATTATTAGAATATGTTGGGTGAAACACTGTATATGTCCACTTACTCCATTTGTTCAAAGGTCTTGTTCAGTTCTGCTACCTCTTTGCTTATTTTTTGTCTGCTTGACCTATATTTCTGAAATAAGGGAGTGTTAACATCCCGTTAAGACTGTGATATTGGTTATTAGATTTTTCATGACAGTTGAAATTTGTCTTATATAGTTGGGTGCTCCTGTGTTTGGTACATACATATTTTTGTCTGTCATCTCATCCTCTGGAGTTTTTCCCCTAACCAGTATTTCATGACATTCTTTATCTTGTTTGATCATTATTCATTTGAAGTTCCAATTTTCTGTGAAACAGATAACTACCTCTTATTTTTTCTGAGGTCATGGAGCATATAGTATTATTCCCCACCTTTTCAATTTCAACCTATCAATTTCTTTTTTGGGTTAAATGTGTTTCTTGTATACATCGTATTGTTGGGTTGTGTTTCTTAATCCACTCTGCCAATCTAATTGTTTAATTTGTGAATTGTGTCCCTTTCCATTGGTGGTTATAACTGATATGCATTGGCTTTGTTTGTCATTTTTCTGCTGTTGGTTCTGTATTTTTCTTCTGTGTTTGTTTGCCCCATTCAGTGAGACCTTTCTGTTATCTTTCTTTATATTGTGGTTATTTAGATCCCTTTCTAAAATATCTTTTAATATTCTGTGTAGGGTTGGTTTGATCATCATGAATTTCTTTAGCTCTTCTTTGTCATGAAAGTATTTTACTTCTCCATTAAACTTGAAAGAGAATTTTTCAGGCTACATCAGTCTGCGTTGGAATTTTTTTTTTTCTTTCCCAGAACCAGGGATTGAACTCAGGCCCTTGTGCTAGCCAGGCAAGCACTTATTCTACTGAGCCATCTCCCCGGCCCCTTGTTTACTTTTAAGACTTGAAATATTTTTGTTCATGCTATTCTTGACTTTATAATCTATGATGAGAAATCTGCTATTATTCTGTTGGATTTTCCTTTAAATGTGATCTATTTTTTTTCCCTCTAGCAGCTTTTTTTTTTCCACAACAAAGCGGTCCTTTATTTATACTTTGCAAAGTTAGTAACATGTGACACAAAGTTGTCTAGCAACTAATAGTTGACTTTAACCAGACAGGATGTTTATCTCAGGACTGAGGCAGCTTGTCTGCTTTGGGCGCTGAGGTCTACAATCTTTGGACTGGCATAAAGTTCTGTTTTGATGTTACCCAGTCTTTTGAGCCAAAGGCTTCATAGTCATCCTTGAATTCTTACTGTACTTCATATAGTCAGTCTGTCCTCCATTTCTGTCCTCTAGCAGCTTTTACAATGTCATTCTTATGCTGAATTTCTGGGATCTTAATTGTTGTATGTCTGTGTGTAGTTTTAATTAGGTTCATGCTGTTTCGAGTTCTATATGCCTCAGTTTTCTGAATGTCTGATTTATTCCCTGTATTTGGGAAATTTTTTGCTATTACTTCTGCCCATAGTCTTTTAATGTTGTCTCTTCCTTTCTCATCGATGACTATTAGTCTTATGTTATTTTTTATCATCTAGCAGTGTTGCAGTATTATTTCCTGGATGTTTTTTGTTTTTAGTAGATTTTTCCTTTCCTGGTCACTATCTGCAGTGCTGTTTCCAAGGTCCGAAAGTCTAGCTTCTGTTTCATTCAAATGTTTTTTCCAACTTTTAATAGAGTTGTAAATTTCCTACCTATCTCTTTGAATCTGCTTCTCATATTCCATTTCCTTCCTCCGTTGCTCATTCAAGGTTTACACCATTTGTCTGGTCTCTCTCTCTCTCTCTCTCTCTCTCTCTCTCTCTCTCTCTCTCTCTCTCTCTCTCTCTCTCTCTCTCTCTCTCTCTCTCTCTCTCTCTCTCTCTCTCTCTCTCTCTCTCTCTCTCTCTCTCTCTCTCTTTTATCTGTATCTTCTTTGGAAACACTTAGCAATTTTTTCATTATAGTTATAATTTCTTTTTCACCTGGGAGATTATATTGATCTTACATCCTCTGTATCCTTCTGCAATTGTTTCTTTCATTCAGTTGTTATTATTTCAGAGATTTCAGGTGTGCTTCCAAGTCCTTCTGTGCTTTTCTTTCCTGGGTTTGCTCTGGGGAGATCTGGGGCCTGAGACTGCAGTTTGCTCCTTCTTTTTATCATTTTCTATTTTAGAGAGAACTCCTTATTTTGATTTCTGTGATATCTTTTGTGAAAGCTTGATAGTAGGCAGTTGTATCACTGCCATTAATATCTCTCTGTAAAGAGTCTTTTCTTTAGATACTCTCCTGTGGCAGAGATCCTTATTCTGTATGTGTCCCAAGATTTTTGCCTTCTCTATTGATTAAGAATGAGATACTAGTTTCCATTTGGCACTGTCCTCTGTCCTTCAATATAGGGTTTTGTGTGCTTATTACCAAAGTGTCTTCCAATATTATTACCCAGGGAAGAACGTGTGGCTAAGGCAGATATAGTATCCTTTTTATAGCAGTACAATTAGCAATACTAATAACAGCTATCGAAATTTAGAAATTTCCAATCTTTTGTAAGTAATGGCTTTCTACTTCAGACTGTGGGAGCAAATATTATCGGTATATAACAAAACAGATTGTAAATTTGGCATCTGTATTTAGTTCGCTTGTGTTCTCTCTGAGGACGTATACTTCGTGTACTTGGGGTCTTCCAAGAAGAGTGGTTCACTCAAGTTACCCTCTGCCATGTCCATGCCACAAGGGTCCTCTCCGTGGGTCTGTGTCTCAGCCTGGCCTCTGCTGGGCCTTGCAGTAAGCCTCAGCATACTGGATCATTATTGTAAATTATTTTAATGTGCAACATTAGAGAGACATCATGTTTCACTTTTCTTGTGAAAATATTTGACTAAATCAATTATTTAAATGACCATCTTTGTTCCTTGACTTGAGTTGAAAATTGTGCAGATGATATCAATTAAACATATACATAAAAATTCAACACAATATTTTCATCTAGATATATTTTGCACTAATTTTCAGTTTTCTATTCATATATTAGTCTTAGGCCAGTGCTTCATTCTACTGACCACATTACCTTCACAGAAAAACTAGATAACGTTTTAGAAATGACTTTCAATTTCATTTATCTTGCATTTCTGGACATTTACATTAGAATAAATATTTAGAAACTCTGTCCATCTTAAGAAAAATTTTGTTGTATCTTGAATGGAATTGGACTGAACCAATTAAATCTCATTGTGCTGTATCTGACAATTTTAAATGCAGAAATACTTTGTTGTTGTTGTTGCTGCTGCTGTTGTTACACATTTCGTTGTGCACAAGTGCCCTTTGTCCACAGCTGCTGCTAGTCTACTTCAGGATGCCTGACATCCTGACAACACTAGGTCCCACACACACGGTTTTATTCTACAAGCATTTGTGATAAAGTTGAATTATAAATTAAGCTCTGGACATTAACATTTTCTTATTTCACTACAGATTTTAGCAATTTCAGCCCAAGATTTCTTTCTTCAAGGTAACAACATTTTTAGTCAGGAACTTTCACCTTTTCTATTAAGGAGAATACTTTATTTTTTATTTTTGTCACACCAAAATTGCCAATATAACCAACAGTTTACTTTGGGGCTGTTGCTGAATTAACAGAAAATGTAATTGATCACAAGATGGCAATATTTCTGGAGAAATGGCTCAGTAGAATAAGCACTTGCCTGGCAAGCTGAAGGGCCTAAGTTCAATCCCCGGTAGAAGAAGAAGAAGAAGAAGAAGAAGAAGAAGAAGAAGAAGAAGAAGAAGAAGAAGAAGAAGAAGAAGAAGAAGAAGAAGAAGAAGAAGAAGAAGA
>NW_004524813.1:3162955-3169693 GCF_000260255.1 Octodon degus
TTTACTTTTGGGTATTTCCACTGATTAATTCAGGCCACAGTAGCCTGCAGGTAGCTGAAAGTGTGGAAAGCAAAAACATAAATAAGAGATGCTACAGTTTTGGTCTTCAGTTTTGCCCCAAAGCCTTATGTGTTAAAGGCTTGGCAGAAGGGAGTGAAACCTTTGAGGGGAGGCGCCTGGCTGGAGGAACATACATCATCAGAACTGAAGCTCTGAGAAGGACTGTGGAATACAGTGCCTTCCTTCACCTCTGTGGCTTCCGGCCATGAGGGGAGCAGTTTTGCTGCACTGCATTCAATGCTGCATTGCCCCCAGTCCTGCTGGGAGACTGGAAACTCTAAAGCGGATCCAGCACAAAGCCTTTCTCTTTCAATTATATCATATTTTTTTGAATGATGGAAGGTTGAATTATATAAGGAAAACTATTACACTTTCTAAAAGACTTGCAACACTTCAATTCTTTAATTAGATTCACTTTAGCTTCTGTTTCTGCTATTTCAAATAATGTTGGTTAACAGTAATAATTTTCCACTTTGTTTTCTGAATATATGCAGACAATGGTGATGCTATGTATTAATCTTATACCTGAAAATGCTGAATTCATTTATTAATTCCAATAGCATATTTGAAATTCTTCAGTAATTCTTGGCTACAAGTTCATACAAGTAAGGAAGTAGCACATTATTACTACCATCATTATGTTTTCTTCTGCCTTATTTTATTACCTAAGAATACTGATCAAGAGTATAATCATGAACAGTAAACACAAAATAATTATTTTGTTATGGTTCATTATTAAAACATAAGGCACAATTTAAATTACATGAATGTATGAAAGCATCCTAATCATAACTCACTTAATTCTTTTATTAGTATTGAATTAGATTTTAACTCTAGAAACTGTTACCAAAATTTATCTTTGAATTTAGAGTATAAGGCGAGAATGGAGAAAAGTGGTACATTCAAACAGAATAACCTTTGGCACTCGTTTTGACATCTTGGTTTTCTTAAGGGGAGCTTGAAAATTATATATGCTGTGTGTACCTCTTGGCAAGAACTTCATTATTGTTACATGCCAATGATGCAATTGTCTGCAAATGCTTTGTGCTAGCTTATAGCAGAAACGTTTAGCAAATGCATCCCTTTTCTCCTCTTCAAGAATATTTTCCTGCAGGAAAAGATGGAGTTTGTTTCTGAGCTTATTTTTAGTTCACAGTTATTCTTGATGATATACCCTGATTATGGCTGGTTAATGGTCGTTTATTTCTTCTCTTGCTGTCTACCTTGAAAATCCAGATCATTCATTTTAAGACAAATAATTATAAACTTCATTCAGATATGAAATACAACTAAGTTAATACTTGTGTCTAGTATATAAAGGATGCTAAAGCATATAGTTCATGTATTTCAAGAGAATTAATCTTTATATTTAGTCCATTATATTTTGCTAATGAATTCATCTTTCATACTATGCTTTAAATGATTTTAAAGCATTTTGGGTGAAACATAATTTTGACATTGACTGGAATTCAATGAAATCCCATTTGTTTGCTTAATTGTTTTTGATATGAAAAATAACATATAGCACCTCTAAATCATATAGATATTTATGAACCATAGAAATTTTATAATCTATCTCTAGGCTACCAAGAAATAACTGTGTAAAATTTCCTCATATTGTGTTATTTCGAATCTAAGGGAGCATGATATTTTATGTAGGAGAATAAAGATTAATCCTAAGAGATGCAACGTAGTTATTAATGGCATATCTTATAATGGACTAATATCACCCCACAATTATGAACTCCAAAAATGTATATTTACACACAGAAAGACACACATACAAACATGCCACGCACAAATGTTTAATGTCATTGAAGAGAGCAAAAAGGAGGTAAGATTGAGAGATGCTTTAACCCTTTAAAAATGAGATGTATTTGTATGTTTTTCTCCAGTATCATTGAATTTCAAGAGAAAAATAGATTGATTATAGATATATGATAGATAGATTGATTGATAGATATGATTACCACAGATATCCTAAGATGCTACTTAAGACCACTAGCACATCTGGAGACTGAGGAGAGAGATCCCTCGAAGGGGAAAGGCATGTTGTGTGGGGAATCCTAAAACAGAAATTCTTCTAAGCATTCGATGACACCAAATAGTGCTCTGTTGAAAAGAGAAACTCAGAAAATAATAAAATAACACTTCAAGATCCATTTGATAAGTCAAAAAAATAAACATAAACAAGTTTAGGATGAAAGAAAGGTAAAATTATCTGAGTACTGGGCTGCAAACGACCAGCCACAGCAGCTTCCCGGCAGCAGAGAAACAGAAGAAATTCACAGAGTTCTGCCACACAACTGCAAGCATCTTCAGAACATAAACCTGGTGGGGGAAGGGAACGTCCACTGCTCAGACAAATATGAGTTCTTTCCACACATGTGAGTGCCTGATGTAATCAAACTTTTGGGTTTGCTTTTTCATGAAAGTCATTTGTAGAATCCAGGAGTGATTTTACAAATGAGAACATAGTAAATATCTCAACAGCCCAGATAGTAATCTAATCAATGTAAAGAAGGTGTGACCTTGGGCCGGTGATGAGGCGCCTGCTCTAGCAGGTGAAGGAGCGAGGACTCGATCTCCTGTGTCACATGCTGGGCCAGCCCCGCCCCCCGGCTGCGCTGAGCAGTCCAGTGGGTCCAGGTGCGGGGCGCACGCCTGTGATCCCAGTGCTGGGGAGGCTGAAAGCAGGAGGACCACTGCGAGTCCAAGCTTCATAGTGAGACGACGTGCCAAATACATAAATGAAAATGAGTAAGAAATCAGCACAGGCGGAGCAGAGCCCCCAGCACCACTCTCCTACCGTCATACGCTGTGGTCCTGCCTCTTCTCAAGCCAGCAGGGACAAGTGAGCATGGCTGAGGCCTCTGAGCACAGCCAAACAAAAGCCTTGCCAGAAGAGAGTGTCTGTCTCAAGTACTTTTTCATAGTGATGAAACTAATTAGCGCAGTCTTGCACCCAGATGTGAGGGCACTGACAGGAGCGTGTGTGACACTGCCGGGGGAGCTTTGGAGCTGGTCTGTACGAGCAAGCTGAAGCGTCTGGAGGAGCAGGGTAAGAGGGAAACGGGGAGCATTATCAGCAGACCTCAGTAGGTCATTCCAGAGAGGGCTCAGCAAACCACAATGCTGGTGAGGACAGTAAAGGTTATGAAAAATTACACGCAGAGAAGAGAACTCCTTCGGCAACGGGCCTAGGTGGCAACCCTTCAGACGCTCACAGAACTTAAGTTCACTCTGCCCTTAGCCTGATGCTTTCGGGGTGCCTCAGCTTCAAGGACACACGCTGGTCTGCTGGAGGGTCTTTCAGTGTGCGGAGAGTTGCCCCCACATCGCCGGCCTCTTTTAACTAGATTTACAGTGTGAGCTGGGAAAATTTGAGCGCAACATTTCACAAAGCTGTGTCTGAGGACAAAAGAAGCTTGCATTAAGTTTCAGACAAGGAAGGCATAGTAGCTATGAAAGGAGAGCGCCTAACGGAAGGCAAGTGCGTTGTGCCAGCGCAACACGGAAGACGGCCTAAGGGCTCATCTGAAATTGATAAGCACGCATCAACTACATGTTCACACATATCGAACTTCAAACTAGTTAAAGAAACTGTCCTTTGTTTGTTTGTTTGTTTGTTTGTCACAGGGTCTCGCTATGCAAAGGAGTCCGGCATGGCCTGCGGTACCTGGGATGGAACCTGGGTCCTTGCACTTGTCATGCAGGGGCTTAGACCGGCGAGTTGTCTCCCCAGCTCAAAGAAACTATCCTTTCAAACTAGAACCCCAGAATAATTTGCTTACAAAGAGCAGCCTAGTGGGTGATCTCCCAGGGACTCCTTTCCTCATGATTCATTTTCCTGTTTTCAGTCATCAAAGGGCCCAGAGGCCATTGCAACTGTGGTTCAAGAGAATCCTGTCACAGTTCATAAAATCGGTGTCTCGTAGAACTCTCAGCAGCCACAGACTTTGGCGTTTTCTGCATGATGATGATTTTGGTCAGGCGTGCAGTACTAAAGAATGTTGGGGTTACAGAGGATTCCCTTAGATTTAAAATGAAAGCCGTGGAGGCTAGTCATGGGTCTGGCAAGTAACTTTTGATAAGACAACATGCAAAGATTGTTCAATGAAGATCAAGTTACTTATGCACAAAACATTGAGCATAATGAAGCCACAGGCAGTGAACAGAGCCAGTCTGGGAGAGTATCCATCCAAGAGGAATAGCAAGACTGTGGTTGTAGGGCTGTCGAAGTCCCTTAGAGCTCACATTATGTAATCGTGTCACTTGTATGCTGGAATGGAACCAGGCTGCAGTTCCCATGCTGTTTGCTCTTCTTTGATCCAAACTTTCTATTTTACATGCTGCTTCTTATCCTTTGAAATATAAATGTTTACCCTGAGCCATTTTATTTCAAAGGTATATTTTTAAAATATGGACAGGGCAGGGGAGATGGCTCAGTAGAATGAGCGCTTGCCTGGAGAGCACAATGGCCTGAGTTCAATCCTGGTATCACAAAAAAATAAATAAAATAAAATAAGGACTGCTATGACATGTTTTTAGATGTGCTCCCAAAGCTTCACGCACTCACAGGAGGGCCTTTCCAAGCTGGTTGTCTCTAGCCTCTGTGATATTGGGATGAAGGATGTGTGGTGCTAAATTCATCCACTGATTAGAATTATCAGAATCATGGGTAAGGCTGAATGGATCTACCGAAGCTAGAAACCCCATCCCATATGTGGATGGCACTACCCGAAGAGCAGGCAGCCTAGACGAGATAAAAGGGAAAGACAGGCTCGCTGCTGTTGTTGCTTGCTGCTGCCTGACCCCCTGCCATGGACGTTCCTTCTCTGTGATGCCTCTCTCTTGTGGAGCCAGCTCACTACAGACTGAAACCTCCACAGACTGGGACCTGACGTAGTCCTTTTCCTTCTTTAACTTTCTCTCAGCAATGGGAAAATTAACTCAGAGCCTACAGCAGAGTTTGTCTGATGCTGATGGATATTCTGTACCCAGGCATTTGAGGAGTTCTGTAACAGCAAACATTTTGAATTTTGGGAGATTTGCTAAATGCTCAATGTATTATAAATGCATATGATCTTGATAAGCTAGGTAAGAATAACATCATGTCCAAGGGTCTGCCAAAGGTGGTGTTGTGAAGCACTGATCACCATTCAGTGGTGCTAATGAGAGGTGATAGGACCTTTAACAGGTAGAGCCATCTGGGGAAGAAATAAGATTCCTGCAGGTATAACATGAAGAAATATTGAGAAACCTCTTCTCATTGTCTCTCTCCTTGATTTCTGAAGCCCTCACATGAGCAAAACCTCTTATTTGCATGCACTGCTGCCTCAGTCCCAAAGCAAATGACCATAGCAAGTAGACTCTCAAATTAGTCTGAAATACTGATTCAGAATAAGTCTTTCCTTTTGTTAAGTTGTTTTTTTCAAGAAGATTTTCACAGTGACAATGACACATTTCAAAATTACCCCAAAGGAAAATAAAATGTAGAAGGACTTCAAATGATGCTAAAAAGCATTTGACAAAATTGGGCTTTCATTAATGATTAAAACTCAAAACAAAATACTTATATTCTGAAGTAGCTTGCATTACCAAAATAAAGGTCATATGTAAAAGTCTTATAGTCAATATAATCCAGAGGTAAAATCTAAGACCTTTTCTTAAGATCTCATACAAGGAAAGAACGCACACTTCACTGAAAATCTTTACCAAGACAATTTTTTTGGGGGGAGGGGTTTTGGAGACAGGGTCTTGCTATGTAGTGCATGCTGGCCTTGAGCTCACTTGGTGATCCTTCTGCCTTAGGCCCCTAGTTGCTGGGATAACAGGCATGTTACCAGCAGTCCTGGCTACCACGGCAAAACAGACAAAAAATAATCTATATTAAAATAAAAGAAGATGGATTGTTACTGTTACAGATAAGATGATCAGATAATGTAATAAACACTAAAAGCTTAATAAAAGAACAGATAAATTCTGAAAAGCTGCAGAACACAATCATGAAATATTAGTCCCAGGGACTAGGAAGTAACTAGATTTCATACTCTGTCCTTAGCCTGACCAAGTGCTCAAGAATCGAAGACTCAAGGCTCAGTAACACCAAACAAATCAGTGGTGGTTCTGTATGCAAGCAAAGAACTAATAAGATGAGAACAAGAGGCCAGGCCTGGCCCCACCCCCTAGGCCCAGCATCCTGTGAGACTGGGGCAGGACATGTGCAAGGGTGAGCCAACCCCAGAGCCACTTAGTGATTAGCAAGGCATTCTCAGGGGAAAAACATTGTAAATGGCCTGGGTTAGCACTCACTGTAGAGTTCTGGATTCAATACCCAGAATGACAAAAATTTATATACTGATTAAGAAAACAATCACAGTTATGTTGGTAATAAAAAGAATAAAATGCTTAATAAAAATAAAACAATCACTGAAAATTATAAAACACTAATAGTGAAAATTAAAGACAACAAAAAATGAAATGCTCCGAATGTTCATGGGTTTAAAGTATTGTAATTGTGTATAAGTCCATAGTATCCAAAAACCTACAGTTTAATGCAAATCCTGCTTGTATTTCCTGTAAAAATAGAAAAACACCTTAAAATTAATACAAAATCATATAAAAAATTAAGTGCAAAAGCAACCTTGGAAAAGAAGAACAAATTTAGAAGTATTA
>NW_004524813.1:3170328-3181038 GCF_000260255.1 Octodon degus
GCATTGAGCTTCTAGTTAGATTTTATTTAAAGTATGTTAAAAAGAATAGATCTTTCTAAAACACACTTTCACAAAATCTAGATATAATTCTTGTTTACACAAGCAGGATACGATCAAAAGCAAGGCTATTTATCCATATATACATATGGAGGGAGAGAACAAAACAGAGAGAGACAGAGAGAGAGAGGGACCTATCAAAACCTTGGAGAGCACATTCTTGCTCATGCAGTCTACACTGCAAATCTTTAAAAAACATGTACGTTGTTCAGTGTAAATACTATTTTATCACCAAGAGAGCATTATTCTGTGAATAATGAGCCGGACACAAGGAGTCCTCACACTACCTGGTAATGCTTTCCCGCCCAACACCTAGGAAAAGTAGTGTAGGATGATGAAAACGAAGGCGGCTAGCTGTGAGGATGCAAAGGGGAGGTGATGGGAATAATGTGCATGTTGTTTGCATGACGACTATACAGGTTGTTGAATGCAATCTTTCATAAAAATCGCCACTGGTGATCTTTGATTTAAAAATCTTTGATTTTTAAAAAAGAAACTCAAGCAGTTTCTTTTTTAAAGAAATTGATTCTCATTTCTAAAACATTTCTGTTATTATATTTATGGCAGACTTTGTATTATTTGTAAGAAACGACCGTTTTCATGGTGAACAAAGAAGGGCAGTGCGTTCTCCTCTGCTCTTGCTGCAAGCCTGCACGTATCAAGATTGCATTAGTGCACACGATATTTAATAAAAATGTAGACTTTCCTATTAAACATATGTTAAATATAAATTCTTTTGCAAAATATGTGAACATTTTCATGTATTTATTAGTTCATTCACTTATTTTTATTCAAACTTTTTTTCATGTCTAGGAAATAACAAGGTCTGTTAGACTCCATTTATGGGTAATATACAAGAAGTTATATGGACTGTCCTGAAGGAATTACTCTTAAAATAATCTGAATTCAGTCTTACATGGTATTTTTGTTTTAATTTCTGTACTTTAAAGTATTAAAAATGTCAAAATAACAATTTTTCTTATGTAAAACTTCTGGAACTTTTTTCTTTCCACTCCGATGTTACATTAACAAATTTATACTATGTTTGAAAAATTTACCATATTTTATAGATAAACTTAAACTGCATAGCTTTTAGAAGACTTTATAGGCTACCTGCTGAAATAAATGGCATAAATTACTTATTTTATTTCAATAATAGGCTACAGTTTATAGGATATATAGATATATCTCAAATTTTGTTTACATGTATGTAAAAAATTGCAGTAAGCAAGTTATATTACAATGACAAAAGTTTGTGCAATTTGATACATTTATAGGCTCACTTGATTAAATTTGGAATACAAGATTATTCCTCATAGTTATCTGCAATTATAACAAATAACCTACTACTTAGAAGTAATATGTGCATGTATATAGCATATGCAGAATTTGAAGGATGAATTCCACTCAAGTTTGATGTCTAATTTATTATAGCCTGGATAAGCTAACAATATGAATCAACTGAGAAAATGTACAATGCACCCTAATTCCATTAATGTAGGATTGTATCACGAAAGAAAGTGTATATTAATAATTTTTATTAAACACCTGCCTCTCAGGTACTACTGCCAGTCGTAAGTAGTGTATTTCTTGAGGTAAGTACTGAAAATAATAAAGATCTAAAATAATAAGACCCCATTTATTGCTTATCCTAACTCAGAAAAAGTGATGGTGAATCCATATATTTTACTGATAAAATGCCAGTTTTCTAAACTGGCACAGTCAAATGCCAGCAATATCTTAACAGCAATAAAAATTTGTGTGAACTTGTTTGTGCTTTTCATTTATTAACACATATTTCAAAGTAGTAAATCACAGTAGCGTCGCAATTTTTTAAATTTTAGTACAGGGTCTACAGTGTCTACAGGGTCTCGCTACACAGATCAGATTCATAGTGATACTCCTGTTTACAGCCTCCCAAGCTCTGGGATTGCAGATGGGCACCACCACTTCTGGTCTCAATCGCTGTCTCAGTGCACCCCTGGGGCGGGGCAAGCGCTGCATGCTTAAACTGCTGAGCTCTTTGGCTGGCCCTAGCCTTGCAAAAAATTTAACTTCAGAAAAAAGTTGAGATTCTATTTCCAAAGTTATATATAAATCTCTAAAGCAGAGTAAAAACAAAAACCAAATACAACAAAGCAAAAAGTCCATTTGGGGAGAATAAGTTTAAAATGCACAGCCGACCCAACAAATATACATAACTTATACTAACAGTACTGTGTATATTACGTGTTTACTGTGGTATAATTTCTGCTTTGGAAAATTGAATGCATTACTGCAGATTAATTCATGCAGATTGCAGATAATTACTCCTCCTACTTGAAAGTCATCAGCAGTCTGTCTTATTCCAAGTAGATTTCAATTTTGTAAAAGACAGCCACACATTCTTGTTCAGTGTTCCTTCTTACACAGGAGTAAGAAGAGCCAGTCATGACTAAATTTCATGCTCCTGTGAACCTCCAAATTCTTTACAGAGTTATCAGGGCATTTATTGAACTTCCTCATTACCTGCCAGCTGTCTTACATGGGTATGCTAGAACAGAGATCAACCTCTTAATGTAGGCCAAAATAAACTCCATGTATTTAATGGTAATCTTATGGTGAACATATTTTAATTATGCATTTTCTGAAATATCACTGTTATCCTATGTATAGTATGCCATGGAAAGCCATAATTTTGAAGCAACGTTTCTATAGATTCACAACTTAACCTACAAATTTCGTTTAAACTATGTCAAGCTATATTTTATTTTATGTCCTACAACTCTAATTACTGGATGCACCCAACTTAGTAAAGACACTTGTGTCCTCCGAATGGGCCATCACATGCAGTAGTTCAAGAAGGAGTTGTGACTTTTCCAGCACAAACACACTGCATCATAGGCTACTCTCTGACCCTTTATGAGTCTCAGAAAGAAGTGCACTCTCAACCAATATTTGCTTTATAATCATTCTATTCCAAAAGCACATACATTACTTTGAATAGATGATAGAACATGGAGTTATGAATGGAGACAAGAACATAATGGAAATGTGTTGTATGTTATAAATCAGAGCAGAAAGGAACAATGGGAAGACTGGATTAGTACTGCCAGAGGACTCCTGAGCCCACTCTTGCTCAGCTGAGTCGGAGCCCACGAGCTCCTCACATTTACTGAGGGCTAAAAGCAAGCTAAGCAAAGTGCGTAAGTAATTTTGTGAACACAAATTACTATCTCTATTGCCTTCTGGCATTCATCAAACTCTAAGTTCATACAGCACTAGCGGATAGCATCCCAGGTGAAGGATCCGAGAACAGACAGGGTGCCTCCAGGAGGCGCTGCTGTCTGTGGCCTGGTGTCCCTGCATACTGGAATTTACAAGAGATGACAGGTCTCCTCAGGCTCCATTTCTTGCTCATTGCTCCCCAGGACATCAGGCTTCTGTCTCCTACCACTCAAGAAATGTGTTTAGAGACCTGCTTAGAGCGAAGTCCAGAGCGTGTGTCTGTGAGACTCCACACATGACAAAAGGGGATGCCACTAAATCTCCATGGAAGATCTGAGGAATTATCCCCATAGAAAAATGGAACTAAAATGAGAAGACTCCACAACAGACAGCTCAGTTTGATGTTTTTTGTTTGTTTTCTTTGTTTGTTTATTTTTTGGTCTGTTTGTTTTTTTCCTGTATTTTTAGGGAAGAGTCTACAGGGTGTTCAGGCTCTCACTACCTGAACAGATTCATAGTGATCCGCCTGCTTACAGCCTCCCAAGTGCTGGGATTACAGTCACGCCCCACCATGCCCAGTCTCAATCTCTGTCTCAGTGCACCCTGAGATCGAACCCCAGCCCTACAGCCTGCTTGCGGGCCCTTTAATCTGCTGAGCTATTTGGCCGGCCCTGTTTGATGTTTTCAGTGTACATTGAATATTTATAGTCCTGTGTGACAAGCATTTAAAAACAGTACTCCTCTAAAGTGCTTCTCACACAAAATTCTCATTATACGCCATACACTCTCAGGAGAGACACTTATATTTAACTATTACTATAAACTCACTCAATAAAGCGTAACTGAGTACTCAGCAGGCATCATAATTTCCATTTGATTATGTTATATATTTTAGTTTTTATGAAATGATATTTACCTTAATTTTAATGTATCCAGATAATAATTTTTTGCCATTAACTTCAACTCATTAATATTGCACTTGACCCGTTGTTTGAGCCATTGCCATTGCGCCTAACCCTCTTCATCTAGGGACTGGACCCTCCTGCTTTTGAACATGGCTTATTAATTAGTTTTACTCCACACGATATTCTCTGAATCGTGTTTTATCAATACCTCAAGCAATTATACATAAATATTTTAAAGTAGTTCTCACCATATAGGTATAAGTTGCAATCAGCAGACATAATTGCAGATTAAACATGGCGGATTACAGAGGGAGCTGTGCTGGGGATGCTGCAGAAGAACCACTGAAAATGGGCTGTTCCGATGCACAGGGGGCATGTCTTAGTTACTCCTCTCTCCTTGCTGGGACAAATACCCATCACTCCAAATGAGGAAAGGAAAGGTTTATTTAGCTCACAGTTACTGGAGGTTTCAAGACACTGGAGGAGAGGCTGGGGCGCTGCCGTGTCCAGGATGACCCTCTGAGCATCTCTGAGAAATCACAGGCTGCCGGTTTAACAGCTCATGCCTCTCCGGCCCCGCCCCTCGGCCCCATCCTAGCCCTCAGGCCCCGCCCCTCAGGCCCCGCCCCTCGGGCCCCTCCCCTCAGCCCCGCCCTGGTCCTCGGGCCCCGCCCCGCTGGTCCCGGCCCTGGTCTTCGGGCCCGCCCACCCCTCAGCCCCGCCCCGGTCCTCTGGCCTGCCTTTCAGACCCCGCCCAGGTCTTCGGGCCCCGCCCCCTCAGCCCCGCCCCGGTCCTCTGGCCCCGCCCCTCTGGTCCCCGCCCTGGTCTTCTGGCCACGCCCACCCCTCTGGCCCCGCCCCTCTGGCCCCGCCCCTCAAGCGTCTCATTGCTCCTCCAGCCGCGTCTTCCCCATAACTTACATGAGGCTTTGGGAGGACACCTAGACACAAACTATAGCAGTGCAGTTGCATCCAAAAGGAAACTCAATCAGAAGATAAGCCCTAGAGATCTAGCCAACATCTGGGTTGTTTCCTAAAAGGAAAGCGCACTGCCGCTGATCCTGCGTACAGGAGACAGCAGTACGAGGGCCAGAGTCCTCGGAGGCCCCCAGACCCTCCCGCTCCCCGGGAAGAGGACATCCAGTGCAGGGCGACCTGCGGCTGCAGCCTGGGGGGCCACCAGGCAGCGGGGCAGGGCGGGAGCCGCGCCAGCCTCTCCCTGCCATGCTCCTGCTGACCGTGGGAAGGCCGGGGAAGGCCGGGGAAGGCCGGGCCCTGCAGCGTCTCACCCAGAGCCTGCGAAGGAAGCCTGCGCGCTGCAGAGACGCGCGGAGCGGGAGCCGGGCCGGGGAGCCTGGTGGGGAGCGCGGAAGGGACGCGGCCAGCCGAGCGGGTGGTGGCCGGGTGGCCGGGTGGCCGGGTGGCCCTGCTCCCTCCCGGCAGGGGAGACCTGGGCCCAGGAAGCACCCCGCCGCCGGCGTGCAGCGCATGCCGACCTTCTGGTAAGCCAGCAGGACCCAACGCGGCCCGGCCCGCGGGTGTGCAAGGCCAGGCCTCCGACTCTGGGAATGTCAGCGCAGAGCAGGAGAGGAGTTGTCCACGACACAGGGCTTCTTGCGATGTGCTGAGCCCCCACTAAGGAGCAGGGAAGTGAACGTGGGGCTCCCCCGCGAGGGGAGCGGGAACGGAGGGCAAAACACGACAAGCAGCCGCACGTGCTACAAGGTGTTCGGCATGCTCCTCCCAAATTAGTTGACATGGTTGGATCTTGCAACACAGACAAACACCTGCAGTTAAGCACACACGGAGCAATCCTGCAGCCGGGACGAGGGTCCAGCCAGCCTGGCAGCACTCTCCACTGCCCAGAAGGCAGTGGGGCAGCCCGCAGGTAGCGCAAGCCCAGGTAGCCTGCTGCGTGGAGGCGCGTGATGACCGCCAGGGGGCTCCGGCTGCACGCAGAGCAGCCGCGGGGTGGGGCGCGTGGGGAATGCACTTTCTTATTTGTGTGTATGTTGTGGTTTCTCCCCAACTTTTATTTCTCTTTTCTTCAATTCTTAGCTATGAATTTACCTTTAGATTAAAAAAAATCTTATTATTTATTTATTTATTTATTCATTCATGTATTTATTTGGTGCAAGGTCTTACTACCCAACTTGGACTTGTAGTTGTCCTCCTGTCTCAGCTCCTCCGTGTTGCGATTATAGGCGTGTGCCACCACACCTGGTTTTGGTGGCTAGCATGGTCATCCAGGGTTCAGGGACTGGCTCGGCATGCAATATTAGGGTTCAAAGCCCGGCCTTTGCACTTGCCTAAGCAGGCCCTTAGACTGCTGAGCTATCTCCCCAGCCTAGATTTTTTTTTTTTTTAATTTCCTAAGGGTTTTTCTCTTTTATTCTGTTTTTCAGTCTTCTTTCCTCTCATTGTAATCTTTTCTCCTCCCTGTTTTATTTTCTTCCCTATTCTTTATTTCACCTATTTCTCTATCTTTCTTCATTTCTCTACCTTTTGGATTAAAAAAAATACATAGCAAATGCTTATATGCATACAAATTAGAATGAGGTTAAACCAGTTTTTTTTAACTTAAGTGGTACCATTCATGATTATGTTGGGGTAACCTTTTACAGAACTGTGCTTACAGAGTTCCAAAACTAACCATTTAATAGTAGGTTCCTACAACTCCCTGTCTACACTCAACCTCCAGCTACCCTGTCCACTCCCCGAATTCCTTCCCCTTTTCCAAAACATTCCTTTAAACTCACTCAGCACTAACACTTTATTCTTGCCATAATACCACCAGTAGTGTGCAGCTTTCTATCATGCCTGTAAACATTCTCGCATCTCCCTTTGTTACCCCAGCATATCCCCTTCCCTGCATCTCCCTTCCTCCTCTTCATCCCATGTAATAGGCACTAATGAAAGGAAAAATGTAATAAAACAGTTTTAATGCTTATTGCTGATGCATGGCTAGATTTGTCCATGTATTGAAACTAGTAGGAAGGCTCTCCCATAAATCAGTGACTGGATCCCACCTAATTCAGCTGGGTAAAGTAGCAGACAACACCTCTTGACAAATAAAGCTATAACATCACATCAATGGAAAACAGACCCAAGACAAAGAGCGAGCGCTTCATACCCACAAAAAATTATCACTCTACTTGACTTCAACCATCCATTCAAGAACACACAAATTGAAATATGAAAACACAGGGTGAGAATTGACCCCAAAGACCCCCAACTCTCCCACCAAAGATCCATGGGCCATTGATGGAGAGAAAATTGAACATCAGTAGCTGAACAGAATGAAATGATTAGAGTGAAACAAGAAACTCAGCAAACCCAATATAGAACCCACAAATAGTAGAACTAAAAAGCATATTGACCAATATGTTTATAGAGGAAATAGAAATCAAGGGCCTGATCAAAACTATTGGAAATGAATGATTTATCAAAAAATAGACTCCATGAAAATTTTAACAACAGAAATTGTTGCTAAATATAATTATTTGTTAGCTGCTGTTGTTGAGCAACAGAAATTCTAGAGATAAAGAATTCTACTGAATGCAAGAACTAACAAATAGACCTCAAGGTTGGAATGGGAACAAAAGACAATATACACATGCTATATTCTACACATATTTAATGATATATGAAAATAGTATAGCGAGAAAATTAATCCAACAGTTACTGGGTGACGCAAAGAACACTCATTTAATGAAAAGTTGAATTAGAGAGAAATCAGAGTATAGTGCATGCAATATAAAATATCTGTTTAAAGAAATGACAACAGGAAAAATGAGGAATGAGCTCAACACTTAGCTGTACAGGGTTAGGGAGTACCCTGCAAGGCTCTCCACTGCACATCATAATCAAAATTCAAGAAGCTCCAAAAAATAGAATCTTCAAAGTTATCAAAGAAAAAGCCAAAAATCTCTCACAAAGGTCTTAATGCATACTCTCCAGTTTGAATCACCAGCCATGGCTGTCCCATCAGGTGACTCGTGTGACCAGTGGTACAAATGGACGTAATCGATTGTATTGGTCTTTTTACTAATAAAATTAACAAAAAGGCCACTCAATGTGACAGTCATGCATGTGCCAGTGATGACTGCTCAGCAGTCAGGCACATGAATTATGGCCCTATCACAAACATACTAGAGGCCAGTAGAAGGTGAAGTGAACTCTACCCAACACCAGAAGTAAATATCTTTTAACATAGAGTAACATATACTGCAAAAATATTCTCAAAATGAATAAGGAGTGCTAGGGAGATAGTTCTGCAGTCTAAGCACCTGAGTGGCAATTACAAGGGACCTAGGTTCAATCCCCAGTACATGTTGGCCCCAGAACCCCGGGCACACTGTGCCAGCCCCCAAAACCTGGTGTTGTGGTGCACACATGTAATCCCACTGCTGGGACAGCTGGGACAGGAGGATCACTTTGAGTCTGAGCTGCATAGAGAGACCTATACCTAATTAATTAATTAATCAATTAATAATAAATCAAGATTAATGGAGAAGGATACTCCATAACTAACATGCACTATAAGAAGTTCATAAAAACTAAAAGAATACTCAAAAAGACAGATAATTTAGTCAGCGACAATGAGGCCAGCAATGTCCCAAATTCTGATGGAGTGAATGCGCCAAGCAGAGTAGTGGTTAAACAATAATGGACCCTCATGCCACTCCAGCCCTGCTCCTGGGCGTTCTGAGCCAGAGACTGAGTCTGGGCATGATGGCGCATTACTGTAATTCCCGCGCTGGGGAGGCTGAAAATAGTAGGTTCACTGTGAGTTGGATCTGTGTAGTGAGACCATGTAGACCCTGTACTAAAATACAAAAAAAAAAACAAAAAAAGACTCTCATATTCCATTAAACTTACAAAATAAATACAAAAGAGTAAAATCATGCCATGTATACTATCAGATTATAGCACAATGCAACTATAATTCAATTATAAAAGAAACTACAAAAACTGTACATTGTATACAATGAGTGAAATCATAAGTATCAGTATGATTAATAAAAACAAAAAAATGATCAATGTGTTGAAGAGCTGATTCTTTAAAAGAGGAAATGAAACGGACCAAAACTTAGCCAAACTTAACAAAAGAATAAAGAACAATATCAAGCCAATTAAAAAACAAAAGTCAAAGGAACAACAGACATTGTCAAAATTCAGCTAACTAGAATTAAAATTTTGATTGCAGCAAAATGAAATATCTTAAAGAAATGGATAGATGCCTAGATTCATATAAATTACCAAAACGGAACCAAAAGACCTAATAATCTGAACAACGCATCATATAGCTAGTGCCATTCCTTCCTTAATCAGTTTCAGAATAGAAATACAACAAATCTATTGATTGTGGAAAACAGCGGAACATTTGTTACATTTTAAGGTTGGAAACAAAAGTCAGCCTCCTAGGAATGGCTAGAAATATTTCTTGCAATAAATCTGGAGCTCAAAAATAAAGGAACACTGAAAATTATATACTCTTTATATCCAGATAAAAACTGTGTAAAACTAAACCTTCATCAAATAACGAAGAATATTAATCCTTTCCCACACTCATTGGTATCAGAGAAGTAAGCTTCTATTAACAAATAAAATTGGAAGAACAGTACAAATCAAAAATATGGAGAGTAACAACTGAGAAAAATTTTTCTATCAAGCCATCTCCACCCTCAAGGCAGAGTAATTTTAGAAGAATTTGACTACTATGAAATAAAGGTGAACTGCATAGCAGCCAACTTCAAAATCAGCCTAGCTACTGACGTTACTTCAAATGCCAAACAATGATGTAGCAGGGTGAATGTGTCAATTTGAAAACCATAAACTGACTTATCTCAGTCTCTGCCATTTTATCTACATTGTTGGCATTTCAATGATGAACTGAAGGGCATTAATAAGGACAGAAGAAATGTATCGTCCTGCCAAGGAAGACGACATCATAACGATTGGTCTAAAACATGGCAAAGGCACTTTGGAGTCACTGACAGAAGACGAGAACATGAGCGCAAGACAGGAAGATCAGTAGAGGGGTTAAAGCGATCACAAGGTTCAAAGGCTATGACGGGACATAAAGAGAAACAACAGTGAGGAATACTCAGGTGGGCCCACTAGTGCAGTCGGCTCAGCCGTGGAAAGAGCCAGGCCTGGCCCGCGTGAAGTTATGCAATACCAAAGTTCAAGTGAAAACAAGCTATGAATCGAATACCTGAACGCACCATCTGAGAGCTGTAGGACAGTACTGAGCTATCTAACATGCTTGCCTGTAAACCCAGGAGAACAAGAAAAACAAAACAGAATAAGATAAATATTTGAAGAGTTAATAATCCTGAGAAACTAATTTTAAGTATAAGTCGTCAAAAGTTGTCTAATAAACTCAGTGAGCATCCATCAAATAATAAAAAGAAAAGAAAAAAGGAAAGGAAAAGAAAGATGAGATAGATAATATGGATACATAAATATACACCTATATATCCATGAATATAAAAACACATATAGCTATATAGAGATTCTAGCATTGGACCATAAA
>NW_004524813.1:3181683-3187727 GCF_000260255.1 Octodon degus
AAAAAAAGAACAAAATAATAGGATAACAGAAAAAATTTTATTTACATATTGAGTAACAAAATTACTCCTTTTTCTCATTTAAAATACTGCAAACAATGAGTTGTCAAAAGCAAAACTGCTAATAAACGTAGCATATCTTTTCACTAAAAAGAAAATACAAAGTAACAATATCTCAAAGTGGGGGAAGGGATACAAAACATAAAATGTACCTGTACTACATATGAAGTACTATAACATATAAAGTGTAAAATAATGCTTAAAGATAAACTGATAGATGATGGAATATTTATTAATAACCAAATAATCAAAATTAGCAAGAAATATTGAATGTCTAAAAGGAGGTCATTTGAAGGTTTTAAATGTAAAGATGAATACTGAATCAAACTGGCAGCATAATACAGAAATATAAACAAGTATCTGTAAGCTTAAAATCATGGATGAAATGTATCAAATGTTTGAAAGTTTAATTTCCTAAAATTCACTAAAAAGTCACCTGGGTAGCTTATATCTAATTAAGTAATGAAATAGTGTTTAAAACATTCCAATAATGACACCAAGAATAAAAATTTCTTTGTCCAGGTGACTAAAATGCTGAATTTTAATAAATCAGTGGAGAATAAGTTAGATCAAACTTCCAGAAAATTGAGACATTTCTCCACTGGTATAAGGATGTAACATTGTCTTCATGTCCTAACTCAGGAAAAATTCTGCAAGGATGACAAATAGAAAACCCTAATCCCTACAATCATAAATACAAAACTGCTAAAATAAAAGTCAAATTTAAATAATTTATAAAATTGTTACCTCTTCACAATTTATATTTTAATGGTGTAATGGTAGAACTATGGCTGCTGACCAAAAATACAATGAATGTTATGCTGTGGACATACTCGTCCCACAGTTCTTGGAAGTGATTGCAACAATTGTAGAAGTCCTCTTTCATCAGTGTCTTGAGTGACTGCCTTAATGGAGGCTTTGATTTTCTCAGCAAATTTAAAATATTCACCATCATAGTCAATTTTTGTTTTTGCTGTAGCAGGGGTCGAGCTAGGGCCCTTGCGTCTGCCAGACAGGTGCTTATGCCACTGAGCCATCTCCTCAGCCCCATGCGCACTCTGACATGGGAAAAATTAGAAGCTCAGGGTGCCAGATTTGGTGACCGTCTTAGTCACTTTTCTCACTCCTGAGACACACTACCCAACACCGAAGAGTATAAGAATAAAGGTTGATTTAGCTCACAGTGTGTGGGGGTTTCAACCCACAAGCAGCTGGCTCTGAGGCAGGGACATTTCAGAGCAGAAGCAGCTCATGGCAGAGAGCAGGTAGCAGAGCAACGAGGGAGCCCTTGCCGTCCCTTCTGTCCCTTCTGTCCTGTCCCTAGGGGCGGGTAGCACTCACGCCGTTAATCCTAGTGCTCTTAGCCCAGCGTCGGAGCGTGGATCATCCCGCGTCACATGCCCTCCATCCAGCCACCTGAGGAAAGGCCCCACCTGCGTGCGCGCCCTTGAGACTACAGGGGACATCTGGAGACAAGACACAGTAGAGAGCGAGGCGGGAGGGAGCAGGAGGCGCTGCGTGCTGGCCTTTGTACTCGCTATCGGCTTACGCTTGTGATGATACGCGGGAAATGCATCCGCTGGGGGAATTGGCACCTACGCACGCTGTGTCTGGGTACTTTATTTCCACTTTTCCTTCCCTCTCTAATATTTTTATTAGCTCAACTTTCCCTTCGGTGACATTGAACAGCAGCGTTCATCACATTGTTGCCATACATCATCAAAGCACTCAAAGAGGACTTGAGAACTATTTCAGAAAATGGCATTTTATTCCTTTGCTAATGTCCCCCCCCCCATTTTGCTTCAATATATTCCAAACCAGTGATGTTAGAAACAGTGATGTTAAAAAGACAGTTTTCCATTGAATTGTTTCTAACATCACTGATCTGAAGTACGAAATGGAAAGTTCTAGCATCTCTTTCATTTCAGCACTGGCGTCTCCTGTGTCCTTCCGACACTAAGTCAGAGGCTTTGGTCCTACTTCCATCTTCTGCTTTAGCTGGTGTTCTACCAGGTAAGCGTGGCCTCCTCCCCTGTGGCCTCCTCCCCTGTGGCCTCAGTCAGGCCCTGTGCAGTGGCTCGTCCTTGCTGAGGGCCTGGCTTTGAAGCTTCCGCTGAGAATGCGGTGGAATTGCCAAGCTCCGGTCCCTCGGCACCAAGTGAACTGGAAGGTTCTACTTACCACATGCCGGGGGAGAGCGCTTATGTCTGGCAGACGCTAGGAGCCATGTCAGCCTCTCTCCTGCTCTCAGATGACAGAGGTGGGGGAGTCCAGTCTCCTTACTGGGCCTCTCCTGACAGCATCCATACCATCCTCTGGGAGAGTCTCATCGGGGACAGGAGAGAGGGTGTTTTGTCTTCTCATTTAGTCTTTCGGTTGTGTACAGAAGTGGCACCACTGTTTTTCTGGTATTTTCCTGGAGTACTATCATCACGAATTACAGGTTTTCTGTGTTTCTATGCTACTTCTTACATTTTTAAGTGGTTATATGAATGGAGATTTTTTTAAAATCGTTGGCACCTGTGAGATAGCTCAGCAGACTAATAGGTAGGCTTAGGCAAGTGTATGGCCTGATTTCAATCCCTGACACCAAATGGTGCACCAACCAGCCCCCAGGGAGAGCTGAGCTGGCCACAGAGTCCTCGGGTGTAGTGGTGAACACCTGTAATCCCAGCGCTGGAGAGGCTGAAAAATAGGAGGATCACTACAAGTCCAAGCTGCAAAGTGAGACGCTGTAACAACACAATACATTAAAAAAAACCCTTAAGAAACCTTTTTGTGCATTTCTTGAATAAAGATTTATATGGAAAAAAGACAGTGTTTTAATAAAACGGTTTCCAAGTAATTATATATATTTTCTTTTCCTATGTGAAAAATCATACAATTTAATTTGAAATATAAAAATTTTATATGAAAACATAGGGTAATAAATTTATAAAATTAGATAGGCAACAGGTTCTTAAAATCAACAAAAAGGCACATCTATAAAATATAAAACTATGGGGTTCATGCAAATTTAGAAGTAGCTGTCTAACAGCATTATAAAAATGGCTAAATAAGTTAATCATCAGGAGAATATATTGAAATCATTTATGTATGAATTATTGAGACACAGAATATTTGAGGCACAAAGGATTTTCAGAACAACAAAGTTTGCAAAAGAAAACATAATGCAACACCAATAGAAATGATCAAGTGATGTTAATAAACACTTCATCAAAAAGTTGCCAAATAAACACTTGAAATTATATTTAAATTGATTAGTCCTTAGGACTATAGAAATTAAAATCAATATCACACCCAGAATAAAGAAATAAAACTAGTACAATGCATGTTACTTACATAAATTATGCTATGCTTCAGTAAAAATTAAAATGAGGAGTTTCACTTCTGTACATGCTATTTAGGATGTAATTTAAATCTGCATACATTATTGCTAGGAATTGAAGGTGGTAGAAAACAGTTTCTTAAATATTATATTTATTTTTCCTTGTGATTCAAGAATACCAATTGTAGATATTTACTATAGAAAAATACTCATCAATTTTTTGTTCACCTAAAACCCATACATGAGTATTAATATTATCTTCATTTATAGTAACCCAACATAAAATGTACCAACTATTCTCTATGTGAACAGATGAATAAGGTATGGAATATGAATTCAATGAGATCAATAATAGAACAAAATAAACAAACATATTCCAGCCAGCTCCCAGACCCTGCATGTGAGTGGAAGTGCCCTGGGCCTGCCAGATTCTCATTCCAGCCAGTGCCCAATCTAGGCATGTGAGTGGAGCCACCCAGGGCCCTCTGGATCCTCATTCTAGCCAGTTCCCAGGTCTGGTGTGTTGAGGGGAACCACTCTCTGGGCCACTCAATCCTCATTTAAGCCAATAACCAGCCTTGGGGTCTGTGGGGGATCATATGCCCAACCACCGGATACTCATTGCAGCCAGCACCCAGGCCAGGAGTGTGTGTGTGGAACTTCTTCCCATGAAACAGGGCTGGTGTGGAACCTTGCAGCAGAACTCCCTGCAGAGAGGCTAGAGGCAAGACCCACCCAGCTGATCCAGGAGCAGAACATCTTGCCAGAGTGGCACAGAGGGTTCACTTCTAAGGGCTGCAGAAGGAAGAAATGGAATGCAGAAGCCAGACCCAAGCCACACTTGCCTGGATGAGTTTGAACTTGGTAGATCTGGACCTGGTGCTAAGGTAATAACTCTACCAAAGATCTATACCTAAGGTCAGAAGACAGTGCTGTACAAAATGACAAAGAGAAGGAGAAAAATGCATTCTCAGGTCTTGAGCTCATCCAGAATAAATGCAGGAGAAAATAGCATAGAAAAAATGGCAAATCACACACTTGAAATGACTAATTATATATACAGACATCTGTGAACTAAGCAACTGTACTGAAGATGGCAATTTGTAATAGTAGGTTCATGCTTGGAGTGCCTGTCATTCTGGTCTTCTGAATATGGGCTGCTTATCATGACATGCCTGTTGCTGCTGGGCTGTCTCTCGGGTAGATGATTGTTTAAAAAGAAAGGGGGTGGTGAATGAAGGCAGGAGACAGGAAAAGGAATGTTGTAGGACTGTCCTGCTTCAAGGTTGTATATGGTTAGATTTCTGGACTTATGTGTAAACATAAGAATTATATAATTCTTTATGCCTATTTTTAAACTATATTTTAATTTTTAAATGTTTTTTCATCATATTCTATAGGGACTTAAAGTTCAACATATCAATACTTGATGAAAAATACCTGTTCCATGATATGCCTAAGATGTTTGATATTCAGACAGATAGTGAGCTTAAGCTTAACAGCCTAGGTTGTATGGTAATAACAATAAGCTTGTCTTCTGGATGGTTAACAACCTAAGTTTGGAGACCAAAATTAGAGAAAAAGGAGGGCCGCAAGGAAAGCCAACATTTTGGCCCTAGCCTTCCAAGGTCAATTAAGACTCAGGACACATGAGAAATTGTACTGTAATGTCATGAAATCTCCAAAATAATAGCATCTGAAGTAAAGAAACAACCGCAGAAAGATATAGAGAAAATCAGATCAGAAATAATTTCTAAAGTAAAAAACGAAAGGATAACTATAATGAAATAATTACTGAGCGCTTGTAAAAAAGACACTGATAAAAAATAGAGAATAGAAAAATGATAGAATCCTTGAATGATCAATATAGAAAAGCAATAGAATGCTTGGAACAGATTCAAAGAGATATACAGGAAAATAAAACCTCTATCACAAGGTGGTAAAACCATTTGAATGAAAGTGAAAACAGACTTTCAGATCTTGAAGACACTATTGCAGCTATTGAAAAGATAAGAAAAGATCTCTTAAAAACAACTAAGATGCAGGAAAAATAATTTAACATCTGCAAGATGATGCAAAGATGAACAACATATGACTAATAGGCATAAATGAGAAAAAAGGAAACAATACAAAAAATATGGGCAGAAATAATAACAGAAAACTTCCTAAATATGGGGAAACAATCTGACGTTCAGCTGATCAAAGCTTATAGAACTCCAAATTACATCAACCCAATTAAAACCACACCTAAACATATAATTGTCAAGATCCCAGAAATTCAGCACAGGAAAGTATACTAAAAGCCACTCGGGAAAAGAAACAAATCACATTTAAAGGAAAATCCATCAGAATAATGGCAGATTTCTCTTCACAAACCATCAGGGCAAAAAGAGCATGGAGCAGAGTACTGCAACTCCTGCAAGAAAACAAATTCCCTGGAACTAAGCAAAAAAAGGGGGTACAGATGAATGTCCATTTTGTATCTGTGTATTCAAAGTGGTTAGGATAGATATACAGTTACATTCTCTTAATGAATAGAGGGATTTGTTCTAATGCTGTTTGTAAATAGGATATCAAGTTCACTTATTGTACAGCAATTAACCACTAGGAAGAATGTATGCAATGTGTTAATTATTGAAACTGTCCTACCAATTTGGTT
>NW_004524813.1:3193082-3206803 GCF_000260255.1 Octodon degus
TCTTTATCCAGGACCATACAGCAACTTCTCTTGCCTTCTGGATTATGGTCTTTGTTATTTTCGGCTATGTCTGGAGATAGTAGAATATTAGATATTTGTATAACTAGAAAATATTTTACTTTTAGTTTTCAAAGATGTTTGCTAAGTATAAAATTCAGTGAGGACAGATCTTTTATGTTTTTTTCAGTCCTTTGAATAAATAAGTCTAGTTTCTTACCCACTTGCTTTTTTTTCTCTAATGTGGAATAAAATGCTATTTAATTTAATAAATAAATAAATCTGCATTGAAATAACAATGTCTTGAATTCAGGCGTCTGCGTTACAAGTGATTTTCTTTATGACATAATAAACAATTTGTGTTTCTTTTTATTGTAGGCATTGTTTATTGTACTTCTTTTTTAAAATTTATTTCTTTTTGAGTTTACAAAGATTGTATGCTTTAAACAAAGCACCTAAACTTTGTTTCATACAGCCAACATTTAACATACACTTATTTTTTAATTTTCAATTTTATATTTTATGATTTTTATCCTTTTAATGAGAAAAATGATAAAATAGTGATGAAGCAGTTTCAAAACAGGTTAGTGGGATGTTTACAACAATTAATGCGTTGCATATTGTTGTCTTTGTAGTAGTTATTTAGAGGACAAGATGCAGACATGATATCTTGTCCAAACAATATTAGTACAAACTTTTATTCTCAGCGAATTAAGAGAAAGTAGCTGTATATCTGTACTAACTCTCTTATGCATACATATATTTTTTCTTCCACCTTTTTTCTCACAGCTAAACTGTATTTTATCTACACTTTTATGAAGTTAGTAATGCATGACACTAGGTTGCTTAGCAACTGATAGCAAACCTTAACCAGACAGGATGTTCATCCACGAGTGAAGGAACTTGTTTTCTTTAGGCACTGGGTCAAGTCCCAGCTTCGTGGCTCCCAACATATCCCCATTTTTTGTTTTGTTTTGTCAGAGACAGGTGTTCCGATGCAGCTAGAGAAGCTGTATTTGAAGAAGTGTTTAAAGGATCATTTCATAGTTGAAGTCAGTCCAAAGATTGTAGGTACTTGAATTCAGCAAAATAACCCAATATAGTCCAATAGTTCATAATAGTAGTGAATTATCAGCAGAACTGGCAATGTCAGAAGTTGTTGACTTGAGCCTTTTACAGCTCAGCATATTAACATGGCTTTACTTTTCATACCTCGTGGTTATATTGTTCTGCTAGATGGTTAAGACCAAGTTAAAGCAAGACCTATATCACTAAAAATATAACTTTTAACATACAATTCTTGAACAAATGAAAGAGTGATTGGATACACAAGTTATAAAATAGCAATACAGTAGTTCTGTGAATTGTGTCTATTGTTTAGAATAACAGTGTCTTTGAGGACAAATGAAAACTTTTAAACACAGATTTTATGCTATTCAAGGTAAAGTCCCTCTTCAAAAAGTGACTTAGCATTATTATATATAGGGAGGGATCCGTATATCATATATATTATATTATATTAGTTATATATTATATGTGTGTATGTGTATGTGCGTTCTCTACAAGATTAGCATTTTGTGGACTAGGGTCTTTCTAAGTGAAGTAATGAAGAATGTTGTTTCTGATGTGGACTCTAGCAACAGAATCCCAAACTTTGTCCCTGAGTAAAAAATAAAAATAAAAAGTACAAATATTTAAGACAAAAATACTATTTTAGCAATCATTGCCAATCTCATTCAAACACACCACCAAACTATTTCATAACGCGAAGAGCCAGCGGGTTGCTGATCCTGTTTTAGTTGCCTTCTTTAGAGGATCCTAACATGGCACGCTAATTCAAATTCAAAATGCAGGAAGCTGTGGACCAGTCCACAAAAGTTCTTGCATGGAACATTTTTTTGATTTGTTTCATATTTTAGCTATACTGTAAAGTTAGAGGTGGGAATCTTCTAAGACTGGGAATTTTTTCCATAAATTCTGCAGCAATGAAGTTTGCAAAGGCAAGGTTGGGTGTCCCGCACGTTGCCACTCATCAAGAGTGAGCGTTCTAGCAGTAGATTCGATACTTGGTTTGTGCTGGAGTCGCACGACGGTCGTGCTCCCTGATTCTCCAAAATGTCTGCGTGATAATGCAAAATAACATCACAGTTCTGCACATGATATCCTTGCTCTTCATAGACAAGAAAATTCTTACCTCTAAATCCTGAGAATAGGAGGATGCAAAGGGCAGATAGAAAAATAAGCCAGATAAATCCTCCTCCGTGTGCAGTAAGAGCTAAAACAGCTAAAAGGGCTTGACGGCCATTGTCCTTCTCTGCGTTTCATCCGTTGAAGCTATAGAAGCTCAAGAGAAGGGAAATTGCTTCCATATTTAGAAAAAAATATAAAAGAGCACAGCCACTTCCCGGACTGTAATATATTCCCGATGTCTAGACTAAATGAATGTCTCTTAAAAACACCTGCCTCAGAAAGTGTTTAGGGGAACCACTTAGATTCAGCATAAATATGGAGCTTTTATTCATTTCACCTAAATGCTCAAGATCATGATCCTAAAATGAACATATAATCTATTCAACAGTAATTATTAATACCTTATACAGTTTTAGGATTTTTTTTTTCTGAGACGGGGTCTTCTTGTATAGTTCAGGCTGCCCCTGAACTGACTGTGTAGCCCAGTCTGACCTCGAACTTGTAGCTGCCTCAGTTTCTTGAGTGCTGAGATTATAGGTATGTGCTACCATGGCTGGTTTAGTTAAAATTATGGATTATAAGATTTTGTGGAAATTATATTAATTTTAGTTAAATGTAGATTTAGATTATAAAGGCAAATGGTATGGTGTTGTCATAGAAGTATATGCATTTAAAACTTTGATAAACCTTTCACTTGATTTCTCTGCTGATAAACTTATATGAAACATTTTAAGAATATGTTTTTTTCATTGCCTTTTGGTTTTCAGACAAATGCTTCTAATGTAGCAAAGCTATGATTTATTGTTAAATGTTTGGTTATGAAGTGTGTTAGTGTGTGTGTGTGTGTGTGTGTGTATATATTCCTGCTAATTTAGTGCTGCCATATCATACTAATAACTTGCATGATTTACTAAAATAGAAACAGGAATAATGTACAGATTAAATGACTGGAGATGAGGAATTTAAGCAAAAGGAAATTGCAGCAATGTTCTGCTAGATGTGTCTGGCCCACATGTAATTTTTCTTTCACAGTTTAGTAGCGTTTAAACTATAGACAAGTGATTCATAAAGGAGGCCAGTCTTGCTGGGAAAATAGGCACTATCATTACTAAGAAACCCCTACGATAGAGAATTGAAAGAGAAGCTGGACTAAATTTCTTTGTAAAAGTTCATCTATATTTTCCAGAAAATTAACAGATATGTACAAGAGAAATGACTCTTTTTCAACAATACCTTTACCTTGGATAGCACAGCATCCATGGAGAGGAAGTGAATATATGTCAACATGTGTTAGGGAGTTTATCACCAAATACTGCTTATCTCTGTGGGGTGCAGCATCTCTCAGGGTTGTCAAATTTCAACACGTGATGTGTTGATTTTGTGCTTCAATCTTTCACCTTAACACTATTGCAGGAACATTTTCTCCAACTATGATATATATATATATATATATATATATATATATATATATATATATTTGAGAACTCTGACCTACAACTAAAAATAACTCTAGAGTGTGAGGTTATTTAAAATAAATAGATTTATTATCTTGTTTTTAGTCACTCATTTCTTGAACAAAATTTTTAAAAAGCAAAGGCAAATAACTCGCTTGAAAAACACAGATATTGAAATATTGCATTAAATAGCAATGGAAAGGTTAATAAAGCTTCATAAAGCAAGTGTCTAAGAGTCTCATTACTATAATATTAAAGAAGACAAAGATGAATTTCAGTGTGAATTTATTTGAATATCATATAAATACCTAGTAGATGTAGGTAATGTGTCTATGATGTTCTCTTGTTAAATACATTTTTCTAATGGAGGAAAATGTTTTAAAATTGGCTCTTTCTAAATAAGAGAATATTATGATTTTTTTTTCCTGAGGTATAACCTTAAGAAAAATAAATGCATGTAGATGCTCTGCTGTGGAAAGCATTCCAAGAGGTGTAATGATGAAGGAGCGATAACAGCAGGTGAGGAAGCCAGGCCAGCTGAAGGGAGCGTCACCGTGTGGCTGCAGCTTGGCTCCGGGGCACACTCACATCTTACCCCAGTTTATTTGCAAATCATAGGTAAAGGAGATAACTGGTGGCACAAACGCCTGCCTGACAAGAGGAAGGTCTTGAATTCAATCACTGGTACAAACAAAAACAAAAGCAAACCCTGTTATTTGCTACCAGTTGCTGACAGTGCTTTTGCTCCGCAGCTTCCGTTCTGCTTTGTGATGCTCTGGCTCTTGCAGGTGGTGTTTGTTAGGAGTTAAAGCAGAGCAAGACAAGGCAAAAGGTGGAGACAGCGCGATGCAGTACAGATCCAAGCACAGCTTACGCGGCACACGGCAGCTAGAGTTACATTCAGAGAAGGACCCAAGCTTTGCGTTAGGTCTCACAAAATGCCTTTTGCAGAATGGTGATTGCAATGGCTCGCATCGTCTTGGACTGCATTTGAATTAGGGTGTTATGCAATGATCTGACTTACTATTTAATAACATGGCTAGCAGCATGAGTGTTGGGATTAAATAATGTATAACAAAACACTTAGCACGTGATCTATAGAAAATGACCACTGCTAGCACTTATTTTTATGATTCTTCTATTAACTGTAATTAAGCACTATAAACTGTGAACAAGTTTTACACAGAATTTAAAATAATGTAATTAATTTAAAATATTTATGACATAATTTTTCCTGAAAAATAAAAGTAAAACTACTGCTCAATTTTTCAAAAAAGAAAAAAATTATTGTGAAAATAATTAAAACTATTAATTTTTAAATGTTACTATGTATTGTAGAAGTCTGTTTGTAAACATTTTTTAAAACTTAGTGGTATAACAACTGTACCTAAAAATCTTTGTTAATTTCTTGATGAAATAAGTAATTGCAACAGCCCTCATATTTGTATTTGCAACTTGTGTATATTTTACTTAAATGTTTAATTTATATATCAAGTAATAATATAATTAAATATAGGCAAACAAAACTAAAGTACCATGAAATTATTTATGAAACTGCATTATTTTCTTAAAAATACAATTTTTGCAAAATAGAAGCTCTTGTTTACTAACCACATAGCGCTAATCCACATGTTTTGCGTACTATGTACTGACGCGGACTTGGAGGAAACCCATAAAGCACCCTCAAATGAAACATCAAGGTGAGCTCTCCCAGCCACCTAACCCATCACGTCCTTGCTGCCTGCACAATATTTATCTTGACAGATGTCAGCTTCATAATGCTTTGTGAGAAGTTTGTGGATTTCATTACCTAGATTTACAATACTGGGCACCAGAGGCTAAAATTGCACTATGAACTATGACAGCGGGTGAAAGCATGCTGGAAGGACAATTTTGTCAGACATAGTGAGTTCAAAGACACCTCTGCAGAGTCCCTGAAGACTGTGAAAATTAAGGAGCCTAGAGACAACAGAAGAACATAGAAAGAACGAGCGCAACAGGAGACAGGCTGCTGAGCTACCTGATGCCTGCAATGGAAAGGTTAATAAAGCTTGTACTGATATTCTTAATAGCATAGTGATATTCTTAATGGCTCCAGATAGAGATTTGTTTCAACTTCCGTGGAGCCAAAAATAGCTCAGAATACATGCAGAATGTACAAATGTTGACTGAATGTATTTTAGATGACTTATATTTGTGCTTATACTCATGCAAGTCTGTAAATTGATGTTTTGATTTAATTTGATGAGTAACCTGCCAATAAACAAGAGTACATATCGTAGCTCTTTATTCCCATTAAAAAATTAAAAAATACAAAATTGTATGTTGGTTTTGCTTCTTACAGACCTTGACAATAGTGAAGGCCATCATTTACATTTCAGATTCTAAGACCTAAGAGATATTTCATGAAATATACAGGTATAAGTGAATAAGTATGTAAAGGTCATAATACCACACTTGTATAAAACTAAGAAAAGGATTTCACTTCATTGTTTTATTTCCTTGAGAGTTAATCAAAACAAGTATTATAAATATTACTTTATTTTGTTTCCAAAGTATAGCTTCCCTCCCCAACCCTAGTTTTTTGATGTGTTTACTAGAGTATCAGATTATTAAAGAGGCAATAATAAGAGAAAAAATGAAAAGGATTAAAATATGCTACATATTATTATTAACACCCTACCTGTTTGAGTTGAAAAGGAATAAACTCAAATCTAAAATTTTATTGTTTACTTTCTGAATAGTAGGGGATTTTGCACAACGTGCGATTGAAACCACATACAAGTCAAGTAACACAAAGTCATTGCAGTACCATTCAATACAACTGTTATAAGCTGATCTCAAAAGACTAAAGATGAAGTGAAGACAAATGCATATTTCTTTGAGAGTAAAGGTCCATAGTTTTAGAATTTTCCAGAAAAACACAAACATTAAGCATTCTATGGGCTCTCTCTCTCTCTCTCTCTCTCTCTCTCTCTCTCTCTCTCCCACACACACACACACAGAAGGCCTGATTCATGCTTAAACTGGAAAATTCATACTTAGTGGTAAGCCTGAAAGTTGGAGGTGCAGAAAAGGTGGACATTGGAGCCAATGTTCATGGACAGTGTCCACACAGAAAGCACTCTTCCTCTTACTCTCTTAGTATTTTTTTCTTTAAGGATATCACTTGATGAAATAAAACCTAGATCGACTACTGAAGGCAATCATCTTTTGCTCAAAAACTACTTATTCAGATTTTAATCTTATCCAAATATCAGAATAATATCTGTTGTTCAACCAAAATACATGAACATTGTGGATGGCAAAATCGATAAGCAAAATTAATTATCTGAATCTGAATTTGTTATTGTTGCTGTTGTCTTTATTTCCATCTTTTTAAACTATTTCATCAGAGATGTTGCAAATAAATGAATACTGGGTTTACAGATATAATCAATTATTAGTGATTACTCAAATATAAATTAATCAATGAAATATTTTGTAAAGTATATCTGATAGTAATTACTTAAATTACTTTCAAGCATAATTAACTAAATGAAGGACATAGTACCAAATTTCAACAATGTACTTTAGATGAAAGTTCTGACAATTATACAGTTATTGGAATACACTGCCAGCTGTGTTGGCGACACGTCTAATCCCAGCACTCAGCACTCCGTGAGACCCGGTCCCAAATACATAAATTAAATAAATGAGGCACGAACAGAACCCAGTGAATTCAAGGCCATTGTTCTTGATTTCTACCTGAGTATTTAAAATGAGAAGTAACAAAGGAGGAATTTGTATATAAAGAGAAAGATAAAGGGAAAAAATATCTTTACATTGAATGAGAAGAAAGGAGAAGCACCATCTTCTAATAAGAAACTATACAAGAAGGAACACAACTGAATGACAGTATTAAAAAATAAAAGGAAGGCTTAGGAAATCAAATTAGCTTTCCTCAGCCACTTTGTATTCTTCAGATATTAAAGCAATACAAAATGTTATTCAGAAAAAAAAAATGTTGTTCAGGTAAAATACTGATAGAATTGGTAATTAGGAAACCTGGCCAACAAGTTCTATTGAAACATATGTTTAAATATGTTTTAAATGGAGAATAAAACAGCACAAAATATTTCAATGTAAGAATAAAGGAACACTGTTTAGTGACCTGAAGTGAAAACACAAATGTATTTGCAATGAGATTTTTATAAACAAGCATGAAAATTTTAAAAAGGCAAAGAAGGGCAAATCACAATATATTTTTGAGAGATTTTATTTTTATATAGGATGTGATAAATGTTACACTGTTTTAAATTATATTTTTAAAACTAGTGCCAAGCTTCCCCATCAAATATAACAAAAGGCAGTAAAATCAATAGAAGATTAAGTAAAAAAATAAGGTGACATAGAAACCAGGTTTGACCTCCAGTATCCCATGTCGTGCACGCCCTGGGCCCACTAAGCCAGAGACTGAGACCGGACAGGGTGGTCAATTCATGTAATCCCAGTGCTGGGGTGGCTGAAAAAAAGAGGAACACGAGGAGTCCAAACTGTGTAGTGAAACCATGTCCCACACACATGGATTAAATAAATAAAATACAGTGAAAGGGAAAATAAAACTGCAGTAGAGTTTAATACAATAATGTCAGCAATTGGTTTCAATTCAATGCCATGCAGACTTAAAAATGCAGAAACTCTATACCTATGTAAAAAGAACACCAATACAGTGCTACATAAGCTATTTGCATTAAATACTAGAGAGAGGGAAAAAAGAAAAATAAAGCAGCAAACACTGAGAGAAAGTTATCAGAATTATTAGTCGGTAAAAAGGAAAAAGGACACAAAGTGGAAGATTTCCTAATAAGAAAAAATAAATTCATGATAATCTTAAAAAGAATGAAAAAAGACTCTAAATAAATAAGTAAAGTCCTATTTTCAGAACACATAATTACTCAGGATCGTAGCATTCTTTTCATCAGTATTAATTAGAAATGTAAGCAATAAATTGAGCTTATATTTAGGATATATGAATATAGAAATATCAAACCAAACAGGAAAATGCATTTGATGTAAAATATACAAATGCTAAATATTAACGGTAATAGAGATAAACTGAAGAGATGATTAATAATTAAAAATCTCTGACATGGGACAGATTCCTGTTTTGTTTTGTTTTGTTTTGTTTTGTTTTGTTTTGTTTTTTTCAGAAAGGGCGATTGAACTCAGGCCCTTGTGCTTGCCAGGGAAGCTCTTATTCCACTGAGCCATCTCCCTGGCCCAGGACAGATTCCGAAAAAAACAGACTTTCCAGAGAGGATCTGAGTTTAGTGACAGCACTACCTAGTAGCAAACTTTCACAAAAAGTTCCAAGAGAAATCAAAATAGATTTCTTTCTGAAATAGAAAATGACAAAAAGAAGGAGCAAAATGCATTTTCAGGCCCCAAGTTCACCCAGAACAAACCCAGGAGATACTGATATAGAAGAAATTGAAAGCCACACATCTGAAATCTCTTAAGTAATAGCAACTGAAGTAAAGAAACAACTGCAGAAGAGTATAGAGGAAATCAGATCAGAAATATTCTCACAGGAAAAAAAAGAAAGAAATGATAACTATAATAAAAGAATTTCTAAGTGTTTCTAAAGAAGACACTGATTAAAAAGACAAATGAAAATGCTGGAAGCCTTGAATGAGCAATATAGGAAAGAAATAGAAAGCATGAAGCAGGTTCAAAGAGATATGCAAAAAATTAAAAATTCCACTAAGAGTTGAAAAAACCACTTGAATGAAAGTAAAGATAAACTTTTAGGCCTTGAAGATAGCACTGCAGCTAGTGAAAAGGTAAGGAAAGATCTCTTAAAATCAACTAAGATCCTGGAAATAATAATTGTACAGCTGCGAGACAATGCAAAGATGAACAATATTAGACTAAGGAGACAACAGAAACAGCATAAAAAGGTAATAGCAGAAAACTTTTCAAGTATAGGAACACAATCTGACATTCAGGTAACTAATGCGTACAGAACTCCAAATAATATCAACCCAGTTAAAACTACACCAACACAAATAATAATAAGGATCCTAGAAATTCGCCACATGCACAACACACTAAAAGCTACTAGAGGAAAAAAAAATTACATTTAAAGGAGAACACATCAGAATAGCAGATTTCTCCTCATAAACCATCAACTCAAGAAGAGCATGGAGTGAAGTATTGAAGTCCTACAAGGAAATAAATTTCATTCCAGACTGATATGCCCTGCAAAACTCTTTCAAATTTAATGGAGAAGTGAACTACTTCCATGACAAAGAGCAACTAAAAAATTAATGATGACAAAAGCAACTCTGCACAGAGTACTAAGAGATATTCTAGAAAAGGATCAAAATGCCCACAGTTCCAAAAATGACAACAGAGAAAGTCCACCAAACATGACAAACTTTTAAACAAAGGAGAAAAGGAGGGAAGCATCAGCAGGAAAATAACATGAGAAATGTAAGTCAGTATGTACCAATTATAACCACCACCGGAAGTGACCTAAATCCACTAATTAAAAGAAATCGACTGGTAGCAAAGCAAAAGTCAACATGAAGCAGTGAAGAATGGATTTGCCTTCCCTGGCTAGTCTGTAGCACACTTGGTAGTAGAATATTGGGCACTTCTCACCTGTGCCTGGTAGATCAAAGCTTTGTTCTGGTTTGTGTCTCTGTTTCCTCCCAAAGCCTCATGTGGTCATGGGGGCAAGCTTTTCAGAGGTGGCTGAATCTGGAGTTGTGACTGATTCACGGTCCAATGCTGAGATTAAGGGTCCAAGTTCTATACTCGCCCTAGGGCAGGTAACCTGCATACAAAATAAGGGACAGAAAGAGGCTAGTCCTTTCTCTCTCTCTCTCTCTCTCTCTCTCTCTCTCTCTCTCTCTCTCTCTCGTTTTTTATGATTTGCACATCCATGAACTATTGCCCCTCTGTCATGGTCCACTCTATCTTGGAACCAGTCAATTAAGGACTAAAATATCTGCAAACTTTGAGCTAAATAAACCTTTGCATGCTTAAAAAAATAGAAAGAAATAGACTAGCAGAGGAGATTAAGAAACAAAGTCAAACAATATGCTGTGTACAAGGAACACATTTCACACAAAGAAATTCATAGGCTGAAAGTCCAAGGATGAAATACAATACTATATGCTCAGCATCTCAGAAAAAAGTACAGTTAGCAAACTTGTTAACAGACAGTCTCACCTACAAACCAAGAATGATCAAACAGGATGAAGAATGTCACTATATACTTGTCAGGGGGAAAATTCAAGAGGATGAGATAACAGTTACAAGCTTGTATGCACCAAATGTGGCCGCGCCAAACTGTATAAGACAAATGCTAAAAGTCATGAAAAATCTAATAACCAACATCACAAACTTAACAGGGGATGTCAACACCTCCTTATCTCAAAAACAAGGTCAAGAAGACAAAAACTTAGCAAAGGGATAGCAGAACGGAACCAAACCTTTTAACAAATGGACTTAATGGACATTACAGAGTCTTCCGCCCAACAGCATCTGAATATACATTCTTTTCAGATGCACATGAGATGTTTTCTAAAATGGACCATTAGTCCATACTAGTCCATGGATCATGCTTAAGTATATGCAAGAAAACAGAACTTATCTCATGCATATTATCTGACTATGGTGCAATCAAACTGGAAATTAATGATAAAAGAAACTACAAAAATGCCATAAACACTTAAAAATTAAATAATACCCTCCTAAGCAACCAATGGGTTACAGATGAAATTAAAAATACCTATGATCCAATGAAATTTCAAGCACAAGTTATCAGAATGTGTGGAATGTAATGAAAGCAGTTCTCAGGAGAAATTTATAGCAGTGAACCTACACATTGAGAAAACAGAGAGGGAACAAATAAATGCCCTCGTGTTGCACCTCAAAGTTCTAGAAAAAGAAAAGCAAACAAAGCCCAAAGCCAAAACACATGAGGAAATTCTAAAGATTAGAGCAGAAATTAATGCAATTGAGACAAAAAATAAAAAATAAAAACACAAAGAATTAACAAACCCAAAATCTGTTTCTTTGAAAACATATGCAAATCTGTAAATGTAATACATTGTATCAATAGATCCAAAACCAAAAACCACATGTCCTTCTCAACAGATATGGAAAAAGATTTTGATGAAATCCAACACTCATTCATGATCAAAGCCCTACAGAAAATTGGAATAGATGGCCTCTACCTCAATCTTATAAAAACCATCTATATCAATCTAACTGCTAACATAATTCTAAATGGAGAAAAACAAATCTTTTACTCTCAAGACACGTATGTCCTTTCTCACCACTCTTATTCAATATAGTTATGGAACCATTAGCAAGAGCCATTAGAAAAGAGAAAAATAAAAGGAATAAGAATAAGTAAAAAAAAAGTTACACTATCATTATTTGCGGATGACATGGTGCTCTACTTGGAAGATCCAAAAACCTCTACCAAGAATCTCCTAGAATTAACAAATAAATTCAGTAGCATAAGAAGAAACAAAGTCAACACCCAAAAATCAATAACATTCCTCTACACCAACAGCAAACTCACTGAGAGAGAAGAGAAACAATACCCTTCACAATAGCATCCCAAAAGTGAAATATTAGGAAGTAACCTAACAGAGAGAGTAAAAGATCTATACAATGAAAGTTAAAACTCTCTAGAAAAAGAGTTCAAGGAGGATTTCAGAAAATAGAGATATTCCTTGCTCTTGCATAGGAAGAAACAACATTGTGAAAATGGCCATGCTCCCAAAATTTTTACACAGATTTAATGCAGTCTCTATCAAAGTACTATCAATGTGCATCACACATCTAGAGAAACAATTCTTAAAAATTATTTGGAACCAGAAAGACCTAGAGTAGAAAAGGCTGTCTTGGGCAGGAAAGGCAAGGCAGGAGGAACTACAATTCTTGATGTGAAATTATACTACGAAGCTATGGGGATAAAATTTACATGGTACTGGCAAAAAAACAGACGTGAGGATTAGAAGATGCAAATACAACTACAAACACAGCTGTTTTATCTTTGACAAAAGGACCAAGCATGTTCACTGGAAGAAAAATAGTCTCTTTTAACAAATGGTCCTGGAAAAACTTGCTCTCCACATGCTGAAAACTAAAACTAGACCTGGGTCTATCATCATGCACTAAACTGAGGTCAAAATTTTTTAAAAAAATAGATTAAAGAAAAAATATAGATTAAAGAACTAAACAGAAACACTAAATCTCCTGGAAGAGAAAGTAGGTGGAAGTCTTGAAGGCTGGGGGTATGCAGACATTTTATGATCAAAAATCAAACTGAACAGGAAATACTTTAAAGAATCAACAACTGGGACTTCCTCTTACTGAGAACTTTCTGCACATCAAAAGAAAGCACCCACAGAGTTAAAGGATAACCCAGAAATTGGGAAAAATTCTTAACTAACAATCACTCAAAGAAATTCTATCTAAATTAGATGAAGAAATAAAAAAATTCATCCCCCCAAATTTAAAGATCCAATCCAAAAATGGGCATCTGAGAAGAATACACACTTCTCAGAAAGAAATACAATTGGCAAATAAATACATGAAAAAAAAGTTCCACAGCACAGGCCATTCGAGAAATGAAGATTAAAACAATATTGAGATGCCATCTCACACCAGAAAGAATGGTTATCATAAAGAAATCAACTAATAACAAATGCTGAAGAGGCTGTGGGGTAAAAGGAACACTTCTCCTCTGTTGTTGGGAATGTAGAGTGGTACAACCACTATGGAAATCAGCGTGGAGACTCCTCAAGAACTGTGACTGGAAATCCCATTTAATCCAGTTATTCCCCTTCTAGGTATTTTCCTAAAAGAACTGAAAACATCATACCATAGTGATATATGTACACCAATGTTTATAGCAGCACAGTTCATCAAAGCCAAAACTTGGAAACAACCAAAATGTCCATTATTTGAGGAATGGATGAAAAAGATGTATTATTTTTATACAACGAAGTACTATTCATCTATAAAGAAAGACAAACTTGAATCATTTATAGGTAAGTAAATGCAACTAGA
>NW_004524813.1:3206903-3209317 GCF_000260255.1 Octodon degus
AAATTCCAACCCAGACTTCTATACCCTGTGAAACTCTTTCAAGTTTAATGGAGAAGTGAAATACTTCCATTACAAAGAACAACTACAGCATTTCATGACAACAAAGCCAACCCTACACTGACTACTAATAGATAACCTAGAGAGGGATCAAAATCATCGCAACTCCACAAATGAGAATGGAAAGAATCCACCAATTAGGGCAAACAACTAAACATAGGAGAAAAGGAGATATACAACAGCCAGTATATAACATGTCAAACATAATTCAGTACATTTCAATTATAACCATCAATGTAAATGGACTAAATTCACCAACTAAAAGAAATAGATCAGCGGAATGGATAAGAAAGAAAAATCCAGCAATGTGCTGTACAAGACTTCATCTGTCAATTGATTGCCTTATCTTCAAAGTTCTGTCCAGCTAGTAATTTCAATAGTTTTATGATTTGTGCCTCAGGAGCACAATTGTTTTCATGGATCATAAATAGTGCTTTGTCCTAGCTTTATGATTTATTGATTTTGAAATAAATTTTCTGCACAATTAGAATTCAGTGCAGATGTTTCCAAAGTCCTTATAAACTTGAATGTGGGGAAATTAGAGAAATCATGTACTAGAGAAAAAAAAGAAAAGATATTCTATACTATACAACTTAGTTTTTGGAATGCATCTATAAGCATGTGTGTACATAGTTCTCAAATTCTGTAATTATTTTAAAGAAAAAGTCATTTAAATAACATTGCCATTGTTAAATGATATATCCTCTTCTTCTGATTCTAGAGAAGTATGTAAGAAAACTAAGAAGTCTTATTGGTAAATATTACCTTTTGTGTTATGTTCTAAACATTTCTTTAAAACAGGTACTTGATTGATCTCCATTTGGCCTCCGATCTGCTTCCTGATTTTGATTTTTTTTCTTTTTTTGTATTGATGTTTAGGTTTAGAGTTTGGTTATGGAACTTTACTGTTTTAATACGAAAGTATATGCTATTGTATTTATTATTCTGTTTTCAGCATGGCTGTGGTCTGAAATTTCACACCTCTTGTTATTTGTTAAGTCCTAAAATCCTATGAGGTTTCAGACTTCTGTTCTTGATCCTTCACTTTGTGTTTTAATTCAACAAGACTTTTTGATGTATGAGGTATATGTGACATGCACGATAATCTCTACTGCTCTCTATGTTGTCAATTGTTTGAAAGTTATAACATTATTTTTATTTTATGTAAGAAATAACCAGGAAAAAATGAACAAACATATGAACAACACATGGATAAATACCATATGTATTTTTCTGAGTAAATGAAACTTCTACTTCCATAATATGTATCAAAAGATAAAGCGTAGCAGTGGTGTTCAGATCAGCGCTTTGGAGAATCTTTGAGAACACTAGAGCGGTGTAGGATATTTTGGGGAAAAGTCTTGTTCAGCCTTGTACTTCTGTAGCAGAATGGCATAGAATGACTACCATAAACAATAGAAATTTATTTTTCATTGGGCCAGTGAGATAGATCAGTGGTCTAACGTGCCTGCTTAGGCAAGCTTAGGCAGGTGCAGGGGACTGTGGTTCAATTCCCGGCACCAAGTGCCATGCCAGCCCTGACCTCGGGTTGGGCTGAGCCCCACCCACTCAAAAAAAAAAAAAAAAGCAAGAAACTTAGTTTCACAGTTGTGGAAACAGAATATCAAGGAGCTGACAGGCGTGGTGTTGGTCTCTGCTTCCAAGATGGCACCTGACTGATGCAGCCACATAGAAGAGAAGTGCTGTCACTGCAGAAGAGTGCAGACTGCGACAGCATGCATCCCAAAAGCTTTGCCTTAAGGCCTTCAGTGCACCCATGAGAGTGAATCTCTCCAGATCTAAGCACTTCATAATCATCCCAGTATGTCTTGCTATTATTTTACCAATTAAATTTCAATATGAGTTTTTGAGGTAACAAAAATTTAAATTATAACAAAAAGCAGTGAAAGAAATGTTCCTGGTGTGACACTGCCCAATTGTTTAATGAAACTGTACTGATTAATACTTTCAGATGGATAGAACAAAAGCGAACTATACTTAATCAGAAGTTAATAGATGTTCCCTGAATAACTACTATGAAGACAACAATATGTGACATATTTAATTACTGTAAACATCCTATGAACCTGTTTTAAAACTATTTCATTGCTATTGTATCTTCTTTTCTCATTAAAATGAATAAAAATTTAAAAAAGAGAAGTTTGTAGATGTAGAGGTCAGATGACATACAGATCCCCAAAGTGGCATTTTTCTCTCGTATGGCATTCATTAAATTAGATAATGCTATAGGTGAATCTTTTATGTTTTAGAAAACAAACAATTTCATGCATGTATGTATATAAAGTTTAATAGAAATTAGATACATAAACAAATACTATTAGAACAATCATTTTGGA
>NW_004524813.1:3216702-3218780 GCF_000260255.1 Octodon degus
TAACAGTGTTCATAAAAATAAATAAATGAATGATTAAGTAAATAATTGAACAAAGTGAAGAAAATATAAAACTATACATGCAGAGAGGCAATCAGTGAGGCTCTGCACTGAGGGAAGCCACAGGGGAGGCAAGTCCTGCAAAGAGCCCTACAGTGCATTTCAGTTAGCTGGAAATGTTTTATATCATGAGTAGTTGAAGTTAGCTGTATGCTATGGTCAGATTGTACCAGACTGTACACTTTATTCTTACTAGGTTAAATATTTATAATTGAGACAATTCACCAAAACATATTCATTTATTTGTTATTTTCTTATTTATTCATTTGTTTTGAATTTTAGGACAGGGTTTACAGGGTCTCACTACATAGATTGGACTTGTAGTGATCGCCTGTGTTAAGCCCCAAGAGCTGGGATTACAGCCCAGTCTCAATCGCTGTCTCACCATGCCCCGGAGGGCAGGGCTGGAATGACATACCAGGGATCCAACCCCAGCCACTGTGTCTGCCTAAGCAGGTACTTTAATCCCCAAAACACACTCATAAGCTTCAGAATTTGAGATATTTTCCTTTGCAAAAATTAAAGTTTGTTTTGATCTATGCATATTCCCATTTTCTGGTAAGCCCAGAGGTCATATGTCCCTTGCCTACTGGGATGTCAATTCCTGAGAAGCAGAAACTGTATCTCTGCTTCAAAATTTAGTTTGTCAAAAATTTCTTTATCTTTACTATTCTGGACAGTGTTGAATTATAGAAGGCAATGAAGACAGTTCTTTGACAAATTGAATCCTTCAGATAAATACAGAAAAGGGTGAGAACTGAAAATTCTATTTTTAGATTTTTGTGACAACTGAATAGAGCTAAAAATGTTCAGATAATATATTGTCAATTAGCAAAGGCTTTGGAAGTCGGATCAATAGAGAGAAGATAAGGCTACAGAGTCTTACTTAGATGGGAGGAACAAGTTTATTGATTGACTTCAATCTATTGAACAAAATGGAAGACATCTCATAACTGAGAAAAATTACTTTCAACGTTACTGAGAAAGTACATCTTGCCGAGTCCTGTCACTGAACATGTTGCATATTAGAGGGGATGGATGGGTTTGTCTAGATTCGGTTATTCCACATTGTATTAATAATAAGTCACTTTAAGCCACATAAAGATGAAGATATACATTGTCAGTATCTAACTTGAAAATATCTTACTCTAGCAGCTAATTCTTACCAGCATTCAAAAACAAGCCAATATTCCTCATTCTGCCTGACGAATGTGTGTGTCTTGGGACACAACTATCTATCTTTTTCTTCTTTACAGAGTCAGTGTGAATTGCACATGCAGTGTCTCCTAAGACACCATGTATGGTGGAACTAGAGTCACTTTACGAAGCACGTTGTGTGTTACACTCCCCTGGACAATTTCCTTCCTCCTTTCTCATGCTTCCTAAAGGATTCTTGATAAATTAATCACACAAATATGTTCATCTTGGAGCTTTGTTGGTGTTACACAAATGAAGAACAAGGACACACTCCCCAGTGCTATTAATTAGTATCCCTGTTATTTGTAAAAAAAAAAAAAAAGCTCTGTTGAGCCTTTTTGTAAAATAAAATGAAATTATATTTTCAGAATACCTTGGACTTCCAAAGCTGACTCATGAGCGCTTATATCTCCTGTACCTTTTGTGTTGACTTCAATTTCTTGCTGTTTCATTAGATTGTTTCTATATAATGTGTAGAGGATGGGTGAAGACAAGGCAAATTCACTGCCCTTGGAGAAATTCTTATGCTAAATCTGTCTACCTAAAGAATCTAATATAACAGTGAAAGGTTTGTTTAGCAAGAGACCATATTTTACAGGGAAAATGTAGGGTTTTTGTTTGTTGTCGGGACATTGTTTTTCTTCCTCATATGTATCTACATAGAAATACATGTTGTGATATACCTCAAATATTGACTATAATTAAAGACACGGAGCACACTAGCTTGTATAAATTATAATTTTACTCAGTATTTATCAATTATAACTTCCATTTTTTTTGAGACAGTCTCACTATCTGGTTCATACTGGACTTGAGCTCACTTT
>NW_004524813.1:3219495-3224200 GCF_000260255.1 Octodon degus
GTAATTATTCACAGTACAAGATGCAGACATGACATCCTGTCCAAACACTATTAGTACAAATCTTAATAATTATTCCACAAACTCTTAAATAATTATTTTCTAATAATTTGAAAATTAATGGACTATGAATGAAAAAATATTTATAATATCTCTACTCATTAAAAACATATTTTAACCAGTAGAGATACTGTTTAAAACCGTGCCTACTATAAATTTACCTTCTCTAAGCTGGTATGATAATTAGAAGTATTCATATGATATCTGTACATCTTCATGTTAGAATATCAAACCCTGAGAAAATAAAAATAAAAAGTAATTAATATGATGAAGTGCTCCTTGAATAGCATAACATAATGTACAAAAGTGCAGTATCCTGGCAATAAATAATTATGAAGGTGATGATAATAATCGATATTTGGCAGGAAGGGAAGTAGGAAGAAAGGATAACAGTACAGGAGGACAAAAATGAAAGGAATGGAGTTGAGACCTGGTGGGGAAGAAAATTTAAGTAACACAAAGAAGACAAATGCAGGAATTGGTGGGAGACAAGAAAAAATAATTTAACGTAAACTTAACTGAACTTTGCATTAGTTAGTTGATTTGTGTTTTGAACACTACAATTGTTTTTATTCTTGATTTTCTTGTTTTCCTTGTGTGAATATTAAATTCAGCATTTTATTTCATTAGTATTTTTTAATGTATTTAGTACAGGGCCTACAGGGTCTCACTGCATGGATGCCACTCGTAGTAATCCTCCTGTTTTCAGCCTCCCAAGCTCTGGGATTACAGGCAAGAGAGACCATGCGCAGTCTCATTCGCTGTCTCAGCGCACCCCAGGGGTGGGCCGGCACCGCACCCTGCAGAACCGGAGCTTTGGTGGTTGAGCTACTTGGCTGGCCCTCAAAATTCAACATTTAAAACTGGCAAGAATCAGGAAAGTGGGTTAAGTAAGTGGGATCTTAGTTTTAATATGTCCATGTTATATAACAATAAAAATATGACTATATAACATACATACATATCTCCTTATGCATTCATATCTACATATGTACATGCTTTTAAATTACACAATCTTCTCTCTTTACTTCTGGGCTGACCAGATAGCTCAGTGGACTAAAGCGCCTCCTTAGGCGGAGTGCAGAGGCCAGGATTCAATCCCGCGTTCCCTGCCGGCCCTGCCCCCGGGGTGCGCTGAGACCGCAAGTAAGACTGGGCATGGTCTCTCTTGCCTGTAATCCCAGCGCTTGGTAGAATGAAAACAGGAGAATCGCGACGAGTTCAATCTGGTAATGAGACCCTGTAGATCCTGTCTTAAGTACAGGGAAAAAAAAAAATTTCCCTTTATTATTTAGAAAACTTACTGATTTTTACATTGAAATTTTGAAAGGATTCCTTGTGCTACCTACTAGAGAACTGTGGAAACTGGATTTTTTTAGTCTCTTGTTCATCTTACTGTATACAGCCAGTGCAAGAGAGTATTCCTAACAGTATCTGTGACTGTCTTTGAAAACTGTCAGGGGCCAGGGAGATGGCTCAGTGGAATAAGCGCTTCCTTGGCAAGCACAAGGGCCTGAGTTCAATCCCTGGTTCCGCAAGAAAACTGAGAAGGGATACAAATCATGGCTTTTTTCAAGAAGAGTATAGTATAGAATCAAAGTAGCATGAAACAAAAATATATTTTAGAAGAGTATAAACTTTCTCTTGAAAAATCCAGAATTGTCTCATCTTTAAGGTGACTTCCATGGAGTTCACGCTTTTCTGTAATGACTAGCTTTACTTTACTTCTTTTGTTCAATGACAGAAAGTGTTCTCTTTTCCTTTTCTGATGCAATGACATAAGAGTGAATACAAGGGCAAGGAATATTGGTTGTGTGGACAAATGGATAAATAAATAAACAAACAGAAGAAATGAAATTCTGTCAGCACCAACTATTTTAACCTAAAAAGCCAACTACAATTTCAAAGACGCTCAGAACTTTGGTGTACCTCCTCTGCAAAAATTTGGTAGAGAACTCCTGAAATATTGCAATTCCAAATTATGTACCTGACTGAAGGTCTAGCATGCAGGATGAGCCCCTCTTGTCCTAAAACCCCATTATGTTCATAGTTCACTCTCCCAAAACCATTTTGTTAAGACTCAGAGACCTCTTTTATGGTGAGGTTGTCTTACCATGGTGAGATTCTTCTATTGCTGTTGTTGAACAAATGTTGAAAAATCAGAAAACAAAATACATTTATATTAGATTAGGCCCCAAAGTACAAATTTATCTTCAGCTATACAGTTTAAGGAAAATAATGTCATTCATTAAATCTTCAGTGTTAGCATATTGTCTATGCTAACAGAGAAAGTCATGTCTACTTTGATTCTATGTCGATAGTCTCATTACTGTCTTTAGCATTATTTATTGCTGAAGACAGTAATGAGACTATAATAAAACACATCCGTAATACCTAATTTTCAAGTTCAAAGTCAAGCATTGCTCATATATACTAAGAACTATTTCTTTAAAATAGTTTTGAGGGTCTGGGGAGATGGCTCAGTTCAATAAGCACTTGCCTGGCAAGCCCAAGGACCTGAGTTCAATCCCCAGTTCTAAAAAAAAAAAAAAAAAAAGAATAAAATAGTTTTGGGCCAGAGTTATTATGAAAAACTAGAGCTTGTCTGCAGGAATAATTCTGCTGAATCCTTCACAATTTTATAACAGAATGATTCTATAAGTTGTCTCAGGTTTCTGGAAGCAAAGATAAATTAGACATAAAAGGCCTTCAAAAAGTAAGGCCTTTACTTAGAAAATAATCTAACATGATTCTTTAAAAAACACAATATAAACAAGTGTTAAATAATTAATTTGTGTATTTATTTACTTAAAAATGAAATATTTATAGATAATTTTGTTTTCCTCTAGCCTCTTTATTTAGTGGTCCTGAGTTCCTAATTGTTTCTGTCCCTGGAAGTAAATCTAAACATTTTAATATAAGTTTAAAAATACTTTAAAATATTTAAGTTTGAAAACTTCTTTTAAAAATGTTCATGTAATATTAATAATCAGCACTCTTATAGAGAAAACAATTTATTGTATTTTAATATAGTTTTATTTTATTTTATTTGACTTTATTTTAAAATGCCATGTGTCACTTCTGGGAAGATGGTGGAGAGGTAAGCAGCAGAGAAAGAGCTTCTCTGAGACCTCTTCTCCAGACATGGGAATATAGCAACGCAAGGAAGAGGAGGGAAGTGGGCTCCCGAGACCCAGGAAGGATCTGAAGTGAGAAAGTAGCTCCTGGAGGGTGAGGACAGAGACCTCAGCAAAGAAGAAGGTGGCAGGCAGAGCTTTCTGCCTGAGATGGGGCTCATTGTAGGAGAGAAATGATTAAAACCTGCAGATACACAGAGAGTTCTTGCAACACCAGAATCCTCTGAGGAAAGGCTGCGTGGTGATAGGAAGCAGTAGACCTGGAGGACCATATGGTGGTGAGTGCTGTGTGGTGGGACCTTTGGGAGGAGAGGGCTATTGGCCAGGCACCCTCTTGGGGAGGGTCCAGCTGAGCTTAGAACTCAGAACAAATGCTGGCCCCGTCTAGTAGCCCACAGCTGAGTTCAAGCCAACAGGAAGTACACTGAATGCTGCAGGCTGAATGGATATAGTTCCAGCATAAAGGCCAGAAACCAGCATGAATCTCAGAAGAAATAAGGGTGCAGGCTCCCTGAGCCTGTCCTTTGCTCCACCATAAAGCTACTGCTGTCTTGCTGGGATGAACCAACACAGCTCTGGACTCTTTCTGCACAATTTGGCTACTGGTGACAGCAGAGACAAACAATGAGGCGGGCATGTTTTTCAGTATCTCTTTTCTTTCTTTCTTTTCATTGTTTGACTTTGTTGGGATATGACTGTGAATATAGTTTCTAGATTTTTTGGGAGGCTGTAGTTCTGTTTTGTTCTTTTATTTCTATCTTTTGTCTTTACTTCGAGCTTCTGCATTACTTTCCTAAAATTTTCATCATCCACTGTTGTCTGCAGCCTTGCTTCTAATCGCTTCCTCTTCTTCTCTGCATCATTTTCTCACATGACCTTTTTTAAAAAATGTATTTAGTACAAGGTCTACAGGATCTCACGATGCAGATCAGACTCATAGTGATTCTCCTGTTTTCCTGGGATTACAGGCGCACACCACCACACTCAGTCGCTGTCTCAGCATGCCTTGGGGGAGGGGCTGGCATGGCACATTGGGGATCAAACCCCAGCCCCTGTGTCTGCCTAAGCAGGTGCACATGAACCCTTTTAAATTTTCTCCCATGTGGATAATATTGGCATGTTTAAGGCTTACATGCTGCATACAATTTTCTGGTTTGTTTTAGGTTTGTTATATAACTAGAAATTCAATTTATATAAGTAAAGCTAACAAATTGATGTTTACCTCAGTTTGTCATTTCCTAAGCTTACTTTGAGGCTGTTGTTATTGCTGATTGTACCACTTTAGCCAAAGTCACATAATTGTTCTAACCTCTTCTCCCTGGTATGTCAAGAATGAGATTGCATAAGGGTCATAGAAACTACTGTATGTCAGTTCCAAAAAATCAAGCACAGAGCCAAGCAAGTAGCAACTTCCCATCCCTAACAAATAGACGAGATAAAATCTTGCAACAGAGTCAAGACCAAAAGCCAGCTACATCTGGAAGACACGTATGAGATGTAATCATTTCCTA
>NW_004524813.1:3224535-3275463 GCF_000260255.1 Octodon degus
TAAATACAAAGATAATGACCACAAAATGAAATAAGCTTAATGATTCTAGAACAGATATAGATGAAAGAAATACAGGGGATCAGAAAAATGATGGAAACCATGACTGCTGAACATAGGAGAGAAGTGGGATCCATGAAACAGACTCAAGAAAACATCCAAGAAACTGAAAATCCCATTTAAACTATCCATGGGAGAACAAACCAATGTGAGCACAGAATCTCAGCCTTGGAAGACAGCCTTGTGGGTAGAAGTCATGAAAAGGAAGGTTGCTTAAAAATAGAAGGTTACCAAAAGAAATCAATCCAGCTTTTGACTGATGATGCCCAGAAAAGTCACATAAGATTGTTGGAAGTCAGTGAAGAAGCAGGAGACACCACAAATGATACAAAAAAACCCCACTTACCAATGTCAAAGCACAAAATTTCCCTGGAAAAGAAAAAGAATTTAAAAAAAGAAAGAAAAAATATTTGACATACAGATAAGTGAGGCATACAGAAGCCATAATAAAAAAAATCTATGAAACATACAATAATGAAGAATTAAGAAATTCAACACAAAAGAATAGCAAACACAATTAGAGAAAAGAAACAAAACACCTATAAAGGAAAACCTAGTAGAATCACACCTGATGTCTCAAAACAAACCCTCAAGTCAAAGAGACCTTGGAGTGAATTATTTTAAGCTCTTAAAGGAAATAACCTCCAACCCAGATTTATTTACATAATAAAACTGTCTTTCAAAATTAATAGAAATATAAGATATTTCCATGATAAAGAACACCTAAGGAAATTCTTGATCACCAAATTAGCATTCCAAAATTCTCTGGACATTCTAGAAAGAGACAACAAAGATAACACCTCTGTGATCCCCAATAGAATGAATCCACTATGCAAAGGGAATATTTAAGCAGAGAGAAAAAAAGAGGGAATCAATGACAGGAAAAGGACATGACAAGAATAAGGCAATGTCCTTAATTTATAACCATCCATGTTATTCATCTCATTTCATCAAGGAAAAAAGAGCAGAAAACAGAATGGCAGTGAATCAAGAAACAAGATCCCATGATACTGTATACAAGAAGTACATGTAATTCAAAAAGAGATTCATACACTGAAAATCAAATGATGCAAAACTGTACTCTGTGAGAGAGAAACTCAGAAAAAGCAGGACTAGCCATTCTACATGTTGACAACGTGGATGGAAGCCAAGACTGACTAAGAGAGACAAGGAAGGTCACTATACCTTGTGAAGGGATCAACCCATGGAAACGAGACAACCATCCTAAATATGTATGTAAGAAATACTAGTGCTCCTCACTATATAAAACAAATGTTATGAAACACAAAAATCAAATAACTTATCCTATTGGAGATCTCAATAACAATACCTCTTCATTATAAACAAACAGATACATTAGTCAAAAATTGCAATGAAATGTTAGAACAGAACCAAAATTAAACTTATTAGATGTTTACAGATTATTCCACCCAACAACATCTGAATGCATCCTCTTTTTAGCTGTATATGGAACATTCTCCAAAATAGATCATGTGCTAGCTTATGGAACATGATTAAGTAATTGCAAAGACATAGAAATTATACAATGGATATTATCATATCATGGTGCAATAAAACTGGTAATCAATTGAAATGTAAATCAGCATAGCTTTATAAACACATAGAAATTTAACTGCTCTCTCTGGACAAGTCAAAATATCACAGATAAAGTTAAATATTAGAGTACTCTTAAACAATAATAACTGTACAATATACAGAACATATGAGAGAAAGTGGAAGCTATTCTACAGAAGGCATGCATAGCAGTGAATACACATATCGGGAAAACTGAGAGCTCAAATAAATGTGTGTTAAACCTCAAGCTTCTAGAAAAAGAAGGGCTGGTCAAGACCAATTCTTTTTTGAAAAAATCATTTATTTATTTATTTATTTAGTACAGGGTCTTGCTGGGCAGGTTAGACCTATAGTGATCCTCCTGTCTCGGCTTCACCAGTGCTGAGACTACAGACATGCACCGCTACACCCAGTTTCAGGCCAGCACAGCACACCCTGAGTTCCAGGGCCAGCACAGTATGTGGTACCAGGGATTGAACCCTGGTCCTTCCACTTTCCAGGTAGGTGCTTAGACCATCAAAATTATATCCCCAGCTTCAAGACCAATTCTTATATGATAGAGTAAATTATAAGGATCAGAGCAGAAATTAATACAATGGAGACTCAGAAAACAAAACAGAGAAATACTAAGAAAGAATCAATGAATCAATACATTCATCCCATGAAAGATTAAGCACAGTTGTAAAATCTTAGTTAACTTTATGAGTATAAGAAAAGAAAAAACTCAAATTCCCACAATTAGGAATGAAAGGGGGAATTCACGATGGATCTTGCAGAAGGCCAGATCATCTATACTTATTTTGAGAACCTGTATTCTAATAAGATGGAAACTTCAGAAAAAAATGGAGATTCCTAGACACATAAGAATTCCCAAAATGAATCAAGAAAATATAAATCTCCTAAATAAACCAGTACTAATCAATGTGAATGAAGATGTGATTAGACCCTCCCAACAAAGTAAAGCCCAGTCACTGATGGATTCACGGCTGAATTTTATAAGAAATTTAGAGAAGGCCTAATACCACTACTTCTCAAATACTTTGATGAAATTGAAGAGAAGCAATAGTCCCAAGTTCATTGCTGGAAGTAAGAATTACCCTGATACCAAAACCAGAGAAAGGCCCAAACTAAAGGAGAGAACTGCAAGTGAATATCCTTATGTACATAAATGCAAAACTTGTCAACAAGATCTTGGCAGGCAGAACAGAACAAACCAATAAGATCATACAACATGCCCATGTAGAATTCGCCCCAGGAATGCAGGGGTCATACAGCATATGTAAATCAATAAATGAAAGATATCATATTAACACAGCTAAGTATTAAAAATATATCATCATCTCAATAGATGCAGAAAGAGATTTGGACGAAGTCCAACCTCCACTCATGATAAAAATTCCACCCAAAACCTGATTGAAGGTCTTTATTAGGACCTATGACAAATCAATAGCCAAAACCCCTTCTACAAAACAAAACCATAAAGCTTTCACTTGAAAAACAGAAGCAAGAGAAGGATGCACTGACGCCACTCTTATTCAATGTAGTTCTGGAAAGATAAGACAGAGCAAGTAGAGGAGAGAAAAAAATAAAACAAGTAAAGATAGGAAAGGAAGAATTCAAATCATCATTATTCAGAGATGTCCTGGTACTCTACATAGAAGACACCCAAAACTCCACCAAAGGGGTTCTAGATTTAATAGACAAATTTAGTATCATAGCTGGATATAAAGTCAAGACTTGAAAATCAATAGCTTTATGAGTAAATAATTCAGTCAAAGAGAATTTAGCCAAACAATAACTTTCACAATAACTCCCAAAAGAAAAAAGAAAAGCCTAGGAATCAGTCTAACAAAGGAAATAAAAACCTCCACGTTGAAAGCTACAACATTCTCAAAAACAAGATCAAAAAGAATATCAGAAAATGGAATGATATTACTTCCTCTTTGTTAGAAAGAATGACTATAGTGAAAATGGACTTAGACCCAAAATTCTTATACAAACGTCAAAATTCCAGGAGCATATCTCACAGAATTAGAGACACCTTAAAATTCATTTTGAAGTCAGAAGAGATCTAGAATAGCAAAGGCAATTCTGGGCAAGAAAGACGAGCCAGGGACACTATAATTCTGACTTGAAATCATACTTTAATGCTACTGTGATAAAATCAGCATAGTACTGGCAAAAAATAAAAACAGACCTGAGGATCGATGGAACAGATTAGAAAATTCATAAACAACTCCAGACATAGCCACCTTATTTTTGATAAAGCTGCCGTACCTATTCCCTAGAAGAAATATAGCTCTCTTCATTAAAGGTTGCTAGAAAAACTGGTATTCCACATGCCAAAGATTAAAATCAAACCCATATTCTTCACCTTGCACTAAACTAAAACAAAATGGATCAAAGATGTAAATATTAAAGCAGAAACATTAAATCTGTGGGAAGGCAAAATAAGCAAAACTCTTCAAGAAACTGGTATTGGCAAGAACTTTGTGAGGAAAATATGCTAAAGACTTTACGGAGAAATTATTGATTGCGCAGATACTTCATAAACAATAAACCATAGGTTCTCATCTCATTAAAATTCTTTGCACAGCAGGAGAAATGACCAGTGGAGTAAAGAGACAACTCACAACGTGGGGAAAAATTTTTGCCAGGTATTATTCACAAGATTATTATTAAAAACATTAAAAAAATGCTCAAAAAGATCAGATCCTTCAAATTTAAAAACTTAATTCAAAAATTGTCAGCTGAGATGAAAACACACTTCTGAGGTGAAGCAGTGGAAACAGCAAATAAATAAATAAAATGTTTTTCAGCCTCACTGGCTATTTGATGGGAGCAAATTAAAACAACGATGAGATTCTACCTTATGTTAGAAAGACTGGTTATTATCAAGAATCAACGAATGACAAATACTGTTAAGAGTTAGGGGTAAAAGAAACCCTTTTCCATTTTTGGTGGGAGTGTCAACTGGTTCAAGCACTGTGGACAACAGTGTGGGGATTCTTCAAAAAATTTGGACTAGAAGTTTCATTTGATCCAGCTTTCCCACCCTTGGTAGCTTGCTAAAAACACTGAAAACATCATACCACCTTAATATATGCACACTTGTTTTTATAGTGGCATAGTTTTATTAGCCAAATATCACAAACAACCCAAATGTCTATCATCTGTTGAATGGATAAAGCAAATATGGGATTTTTATACAATGGAGTACTACTGAGCCATAAAGGATAAGTTTGAGACATTTCTACATAAATTGATGCAATTTAAGGCCTTTTTTTTTTTTTTTTTTTTTTTTTTTTTGTCTTTTTGAAGCAGAGTGTCACTATGCAGTTCAGGTTGTCCTTGAGTTCACTTTCTAGCCCAGAGCTCAGCCTTCCAAGTGCTGGGATACACTTAAGTGAAATAAATCTGACACACATGTGTGTAAAGAACACACTTTTTCTATGATATGAGAAACCAAAAGTGTAAATAAGGACCAAAGTTTATAACAGACATTGTGAAATAGGAAGAAAATATTAAAATAGGGAGGGGGCCAAAGGTTGAGGAAAGGGGAAAGGGAAGAAGGGAAAAGTAAAACTAAATAACAAAAGAAGAAAAGTACAGAGACAATACTTTTGCAAGGGGATGGGGAGTTGAAAGGATGACAGGGGAACTTGAAATCAAAGACACAAGTTTTGTCTTATACAGGTAAATATTCTCTATGATGAACGTGATCCCCATGTTAAAATGTACCAATAAAATGGGAATAAAGGAAAAAACACTGAAATGCCATGCTTCAGTTTATTAATATTCTTAGTATAAAATTTTGTGTGGCAATGGAGGTTTAGAATGTAGGGACAGATTATTATGTTTTAGTAGAATTACTATTATCTTACATTGAATATAAGTATTAAACTCAATTGTTACATCCAGCCAAAAACACAGCATTAATTTACTATATGCATAGGGATGGGAAATTTATAAATAATGGGAGAATTCTTCTGAAGAGGAAAATAAAGAATGCGTGGGTCAAAAAGGTCCAAAGAGTCCATGAAAGGTTTGTATGTAAAACATCTAAAAGCTTCTAAAGTTGGTAAAATAAACCCCTCATTTTATATTGGTAACTTCTCAAAAAACGTAGGCAGATCTACCAACACATGTGAATGACAGTGACTTGTCTAAACTGCTTCTCATTCATGTATGTTGCCTATCAGAGCGCAGTAACGTCAAACTTGAGATTGTCCTTCTAGGCCGGTGTTCCATCCAAGGTTTGAGGACGCCTCACCTTCTTGTGAGTGAAGCCAAGGTACCTGCTTCTGAGAAGGAGCACAGAGCTGCGCACTGCTTGCAACTTGTTTTAATAATAAGCTTTCCAGATATTTGAAAACTTTTTAAAGGTAAAGGCTGACAGCTAGAAAAATTTGTACATAATTTATTAATATGTATTTAGTACATGTGAATGTGCCAAAGCAACTTCAGTAATTATTTTGCCTGTTATCAGAATTCTGTTATTTGCAGTAAAAGAAGAAAAAAAGCATAAGAAAACGCAGATTTCTTTAAATAAACATTTTTATTTTGAAAATCTTGAGAATATTTTAAAATAAATCGTTTTTACTACTGTCTGAATTTCCTATCTTATAGTTCATTGTAAAAGTCTTTGTTCAACTTACCTTCAAAGATAAAATGCATTTTAATTTTAACTCCTCTTCATTAATTTTTTTTCTTTTTATATGATATAAATTGTGCTTATAATAAACACTAAGTGTGGCCTGCCAAATAGCTCAGTGAATTAAAGCCCCTGCAAACAGGCTCAGGGGCCGGCCGTTGGATCCCCGGGCCTGCTGGGCCGGCCCCGCCTCCGGGGCGCTGAGATGGCAACTGAGACAGGGCGTGGTGGCGTGCACCTGTGCTCAGTGACCCCGCCGGGGGCAGGGCCGGTGCAGCGTGTGGGGCCGGGGATTGAACCGCAGTCCCTGCACTTACCGAAGAAGGTGCCTAGTCTGCTGAGCTGCTCGCCAGCCAAGCTCAGCCTGTGCAGGAGGAGAGCACGGAGAGGGTGGAGGAGCTGCATCTGCCTACGGGAGTAGGTGAGCTGCTTAAGGTGCAAGGGAGGAAAGGAGACGCGCTCTCCCGCACTTGGTCTTCTTGCGTCTTACCCTGTGCCACGCCACTGAGCCTTGGAGCCAGCTGGTTATGGGCAGAGACCTCCAAAAACAGTAAGCTAGATAAAGCAGTTCTCCCTTAATAAGCTACAACACCTACACAGGAACACCAGTTATATTAAATAGCTAGAGGTGTATAATTGCCATATGGTTATTAAAATGTGTTGTTACCCAAAACTCTACTTACTCAACTTTCTAATATTTGCTTAAAGAAATTTCATGCTTAACAATACTTGATGAAAGTATCTGTTCCATGTTATGTCTAAGATGTTTGATATTCAGACAGGTAGTGAAGTTAAGCTCAACTGCCTGTGTTATAGAGTAATAGTATCATTAAGCTTCTCTTCTGGAGGGTTAACAACTTAAGTTTGCAGACTAAAAATTAGAGAAAAAGAAGGGCTGCAAGGACAGCCAACATTTTGGCCTTAGCCTTTCGAGGTCAGTGAGGACACAGGACATAGAAGAACCTGTACTGTCACATGCTGTAACTCAGTAGTGTCCCAAAATTTCTGATCAAGGAGATTATGGGGCCACAGAGGAAAGTGATCACTGATGTATAATGTACCTAAGGAAAGTCACATGGTGAAAAAACATTCTCTCAGGCTTTCACAGAGAGCACATTGGCCAAGCAATGGCTGTGACTCATCCACATGGCTGAAACTCACAAAGGATCTACAAACTGCACTACAGGGTTTCAGGGTAAGTCCTGAGGGGATTTGACTGACCTTGTCAGATACAAAAGTTACATTTCTTGTTATATAGGTCTGGTTTTTATCTTGGACTTAACCATGCAGCAAAGTATAAAAATGAGGTATTAAAAGTAAAGCCATATTAATATGCTGACGTATAAAAGGCTCAAGTCAACAACTTCTGACATTGCCAGTCCTATGGATAACCTACTACTATTATGGACTACTGGACTACATTGGATTATTTTGCTGAATTCACGCATCTACAATATTTAAATGACAATAGAATACTCATCTCTGACAAAACTAAACAAAAGAAGGGGATACAAATGAAGGACCATTTTGTATCTGTATACACAAAATAGGATAGATATAGAGCTACTTCCTCTTAATTCAATGAGAAGAATGATTTGTACTAATAGTGTTTGGACAGGATATCATGTCTGCATCTGGTACTATGAATAACTACTACATAGACAACAATATGCAATGTATTAGTTTTTGAAACTGTGCTACTAATCGATTTTGAAACTCTCATTGCTGTTTCTCAATAGAATTAATTAAAAAATTTAAAAAAAAATTCATGGTATAATCTATAAAAATATGCAAGCTCTGAGTTACTTGATGAATTGAAATTCTGAAGGGGCAGTTTTAAAGGTTCTATAAGTAGAAAATTCAATGTCAATATTTTTTACAACTTTTGCGTAAATGGTACTATAATACAAACAAGTAGTTGAAATTTTGAGTTGGAAAATAATTCCTGAAGTAAGCAAAACTGAAAAACTACCAATGACATAAGCGCACACTCCCTGCATTTTCTTTTGCACTTTGTTTTGTGCTGTTTGTGAAAAGTAAAGGTTTATTTTTGTCTGACATGAGGTGTCAGCAAGCACAGTCAGTCAAAGATTTATGTAAAATAATTTTTCTGCACTCTCCAATCACATGGATACGTAGAAAATACAGTCAGTAATGACACCGTCATTAAACAGGTGGCAATTTGACTTCATGCAGGCAAACCATCTGGTGGAGACACTAAAATTTCACTGATCATAAATCTTTTACGTAGCGTAGGTACATGGCATATTCCTACTACTTTTGACAAAATGTGCTATAATGTCTTAAAATAGTGATGAACATTATGTATTTCATGATTCTCCACAAGCTATTTAATGTTTAATTCATATTTATTAAGTTCTAATGAGATTTTCTATCATTGTTTTAAGGAACGAATTCCTTGAAAAGCAGAGGTTTCCATCTAAAATCGTTTTCTCGGATGAATGTTTAAGTTCTTTTCACTTTCTGAGAGGTGACTTTTAAGCACTGGAGATTATCTCTATTTTTAAATATTTAAGTTTCAATGATTTATTGAAATTTTCCGTCAGCAAAGAGTTTTATCTTATTTAGTGTAACTTACGGGATTGAACACAGTCTGAAGTCAAATATTTATGTAATTCTTCTCTTCATAGGTAATATGTCTCAGTGTAAAATAGTATAATTTATATCCAATCTATGTATAAACAGTTAGGTAAGCAACATTAAATAGAGAATACAAGTCAGCAGTAAAATATTTGAAAAATACTTATACCTTCCAGAAAATATATATGCAAAGAAGTTTTAATTTCATGTGTATTATTCACACACACAAATACACATGTGCAGACAATACACATACACATACATTAGACTATTAAAATAAACATTGCTTCTGCATTTTCACTTGAAACTGTGGAATGATTTTTGAACTAGTATATTTTCACCCTTAAAGGAAAAAAAAATACAAATCATTTTTCAGGTTTATAGAACGTACCAGAGTATTATTCAGAACACTACATAATTTTTCTAGGTGTTTTGGAGACAGAATTTAAAATGCCAGAGTATATCAGACATGGGGGCAAATGCTTGTAATCATCGATTTAGGAATCTACAAATCTCCAAACAGCCTAGAAATTTAGAGTGACTCAGGATCAAAACAAAAACACAAAGTCTCAGGCTGCAACTTTGTGCTCCCTTGGCTCAATCTCAAGGGAAAACAGTCAGAGTACAACCATCTTTCCTCTTAATACCATGTTTGAATTTGAAAATTTCATCCCTCTCCTTATTTACAGAATTTTGGCATGTGTTATTCTCTTCCAATATTTTCACAGGTGAAATATCTTGTCTTTGCATTTTCTACTAAAACTTACACTAGTTAAAGCCAGTTTCATTAAATGAAAAATCAGTACAATTCTTATCAAGTTTATGGTACAAGTGAGATCTGACATATATTATATTTGTTTCTCTTATTATTCCAAATACAGTTCATGATTTCCTGTCTTTGGCATCGCACCTGTCTAATCCATTGTGGAGCTATTGGAAATATATCTGTTTATGCTCATGTTTTAATCAAACTGTGTCTACTTAAAGCATTACCTATTTGCTGCATTTACCAAAATCAACCGAAGTACACAATCATTCTAAGGACTACTTGCTATACACATGGAAAATGTAGACCATTATGTTTAGTGAAATAAGCGTGATGCACAAAGACAAATTCTGCATGTTCTGTGAAGTAGAAGAAGTTCCAAAGAGTGGTCTAGAAAGTACAGTTGTGATATGCGAAGTTAGGAAGTGAGTCGGGAGGGTGGACGAAGGGATCCTGGACATAACCAGTGTATGTGGTCAGATAATGAACAGTCGCCTTGAATCCCAGGAGTATGCATTGGTATGTGCTAACAAAAACAATTGATAAAATATATTTCTTTTTTATGTTAGCCCATTTTAAATGAGCAAATGACTGAAAATTTTGCTATTTTATCAACTTGATTATTAATATTTAAAGTTAAATTTCAAAATTTGCAGGAAATGAAGTTAAAATTTCTTCTATGCAATAATGTCTTCCTTAATGTCATTTACAGACATATATTAACAGATTATCTAAATGTGTTTTTTTATGGAAATTTCTCTTTAAATAATTCAAAAAAGTAAGGTGTTTACCATATTTGTCAAAATCAAATCATATGACGTTTTAAATAAATAAGAATCTAGGAATAATTAAATTACAAGAAAAAAGATATACAACACTTTCATTAAATTGAAGAAGCAAAGTAGAGACATAAACCAAACATTTACATTTTTTTCATGTAAAGTAACCTGGTTAAAAATGGAAGAAAATTGGTTTAATGCATTCTATTAACACTGACACTAGCAAAAATTAACAAAAATGTGGTGTAATATAATTTTCAATAAGCAGTCACTATAAATTTACATGGTGATTATTTAGAATATTAATTGCATAGGAAAAGCTTCTGTTATTTGAATATTTGCTGTAATGTAGGCATTATGTTAGCATGTCATATCAGCATTTTAATCAGTTATGTATTAACAATTGGATTAGGTCCCCATGTAATTAATTAATCAACTCACTCATTTATTTATTTACTTACTTATTTGGTATTGAAAGTGATGCTCTTCATATTAAACTACTTTTGGAGTCATCTTTTAACAGGATTCTCATTTTCAGCTTGACCTTCATTAACACATACAGGTTGCATTTGAACTTGCACCCCTCCTGCCTCAGCTTCCAGAATGCTGACACAGCAGGCCTGTGCCACGGTGTCCAACTTAGTTTTATAATTTTATATGACAATAACGAAATTCAGAAAAGCTGGCTATTTTTATTTATTTATTTATTTATCTATCTATTTATTTATTTATTTATTTATTTATTTATTTGCAGAACCGGGGATTGAACTCAGGCCCTTGCGCTTGCCAGGGAAGCACTTATTCCACTGGGCCATCTCCCCGGCCCCCAAAGCTGGCTATTTTAAAAACTGAGAAATTTCAGGCAAAGATTATATTCAATTTCAAATATGAAATCCTATTTCAAGAGGTTTCTATTTTGTGTGTTTAAATTTTGAAGATGAGTCAGTCTGATGTATTTGTATTTAAAATACTGTATCACTAAAAATGAAATGTGAAATCAAACAAGTATAAACATAGAGATTCCATACAATCTGAGTTTAATATATGCACAGATAAAAAATTAAGATAACTTATGAAGCACAGGTTTAAATATTCTATTGAAAACTAGAGCTTGTCCAAGCAAAGATATTCTTTGCAGTTGGGGGTGCAGTTTTGTGCTCACAGTACCCTGTAGATAAGGAAAGTCAATCCTGTTGCATTTATGTTGTATATCAATGGTCTTTAAATTCTCTGCCCATCTCATCCTGCTCAGAATTTTTTCTTGTTCAATAAAGATATGTAGTCATATCATTTTAGAAAATATAATGTCTTGATAATTTTATTCCCAAAAGAAAAGTATTGCAAGGCATCTCTATATTATATTTTGAAATTAGGATATTTATTTTAGGGTAAATTGCTCGTTACACTGTATATTGTAATATAATTATTTTAATCTAAAAGCAATTTAAGTCTGCAACATATTGAACTGCAATTAAAGATTTATGGTTTCGTTAAAAGGTAATTTTGTAGTTAATTCAAAATAATAAAACACTTCATGAAAGTTCAGTGTTGTATACAACTCCGAATAGAAATGACAAGATCTTTTGAGTATTCACTGGGTTTGTGATTTTCATATAAATATTAACACCTGAAAAAAAAAGAAATGATATAGAATTTCACTAAACAAAGAAAAATTCAACAATAAAAAAATAAATATCAAAACCTGAATTTTCAATACTGAATGTGCCAGATTTTATTTTACTTTATTATTTTATTTTATTTTTTGCAGTACTGGGGATTGAACTCAGGACCTTGCACTTGCCAGGCAAGCGCCTATTCTACTGACCTATCTCCTTGGCCCTAGATTTTAGATTTCCAAAAAGAAATATAATTTTTCTTCTGGATACATTTACAAAGTGTATATATGCATTTATAAATTATATATATATATATATATATATATAGTTTTATTTATTTATTTTGTATTTTAGGACAGGGTATAAGGGTCTGCACAGTCTCACTGAGTAGTTTGGACTCATAGTGATCCTCCTATTTGCAGCCTCCCAGGTGCTGGGACCACAAGCGCGCGCCACCATGTCTAGTCTCAATCGCCATCTAAGTGCACCCCAGGTTCGGGGCCAGCACAGCAGGTCTGGGATTCGAACTCCTGGCCCCTGCATCTGCCTAAGCAGACACTTTAATCCGCTGAACTATTTGGCTGGCCCTGTATGTTATATATTTATATAAATATGTGCATTCTTTTTGAAAATGTTATCATGGTTTACTTCTCTTATTGTAAATCTTAAAATGATAATAAATTTTTGATAAAGAGTACATAGTATATTAATGTTATAATGTTCTTTCTCAGCTCCAAATATATACAAATGAAAAAAATCAAATAAACATAATTAATTGAAAAGGCAAAGTCAGGTTGGAATAAAATGAGTACCCACAATGTACACATCGTTGTAAAACATGAGGCTTTTACTCATATAAAATATTTTAATAGAGTTTAGATTCAGCATATTTTTGATACTTGAAGAGTTATGCAAAAAAGAAATTCAAAAGAAAATGCATGAAACAAGTCTTAATTAGGAATTCATCATTATGGAAAATGAATAGAAAATATTAGATATAAGCATAAATATTTTTCATTGAAATAAAAACATAATAGACATTATAAACATGATAAAATACAAATGAAAAATATTTTAACAGCTTGCAGGATATTACCAAAGTGACCACAAATGCATTTAAATAGCATTGTCATGAGCTTAACACCAGTTATAAAATATACATATCTAAACAGTCTAAAGTCATTTCAGAAAAGAAATTAATGTAAGGCATGTTAGAATGGCATTGTTTGAAGACATAACCAATGAAATTTTTGATATCTGACAAAAACGAACTCTGTTACTATATGGAACTTGAGCTAAGAACAAGAGATAAACAGTGTACATGTGTACATACATTTATGCTTCATCTTATTTTTACTGACGTAACTAAGCAGCCAAAAGTTGATAATCAGTAGAGAACTGAGATCTATGTGACTCTGGATGCCGTCAGCCCACGATCACAGCCTTTCACTGCGCTCAACACCTGGCAAGAGACTTCTTGCACCACAGCATGCTGGGAACGTCACGTGACAAGACTCAGCAATGTATTATTTAGGGTCTCTCACTGTGTTCCTGTAAAATCCACTAAACTAATGCCTCAGTTACCTCTCACAATTCTAGGCACTTCTCAAAGATCCCACTTGCTAATTCAAATAGGACTTTGGAGATTAAATTTCTAACAACTAAAATTGTGAGGAATAGACTAAAAGCCATATTAAAAACCAGGAACCTTCTTTGTCATGTGGAAAACGTCATAAAATAATGTCATTCACTAAGAAAAGGTGGATAATTTACAAAATAAAGTTAATTTTACTTAAATTTCACTAAATAAGAGTAAATGCATTAATTTGTAGGATAGTAGGATACATCCTTAGGCCATGATGTTAAGTAAAATCAGACATACAAGCTTAAATATCACATGATTTCTCTTATATGAGAGATTCAAAATACTAAGACATTATAGAGCCCCCCCCCAAAAAAAAGAAATAGGAGGACAGAGAATCATGATTAAAAACTAAGCTGTGCTCTGTACGTGAACCAAATCACTACAATAAGTGTAATATTTATGTTTGCAATCATGTACTAATAAAATAAAACTACTTCAAATCTATAAAAATACAGAAATCAGGTGTTTCTAGCCAACTGAAAACATGTCTAAGGAAATGCTGTGGAAAACAATAGCAACATATAATATTGGCTAAATTGTAATTCACATTTAAAAGGAAATGTCAGGCTTTACCTTGGGCTACATAATGACCAAGACAAGCATTTAAAAACCATTGCTGAGCTGGTAAGATAGCTCAGCAGGCTACACACCTGCTTAGGCAAGCACAGGGACCTGGGTTCAGCTCCAATACCACACGCCATGCTGGCCCTGACCCCTACATGCTGAGCCGGTGATTGAATCTGGGCATTGTGGCACATGCCTGAAGTCCCAGCACTGGGGAGGTTGAGACAGGAGGATCACTATGAGTCAGAGCTTTGTAGTAGACCCTGAACCAAGCACACATAAAGAAGAAAATTGCTATGCAAAAAATAAAAAAGAGTCTTTTTCATCATAGATAATAAAAAGAAATACATAAGTCAGACAAATAGATCAATAAGATAGACATCAAATTTTAAAATGGTGCTGTAATAGAATTATTATTTTAAATAATTGAATTTCTGTTGTATTTTTAGAACTCCCTGAAGATTAAGAAGATGAAATTTATTCATATTTTGTAAGAGTAGTAGAAAACTTCAATTCATTGGCACAGTATTTTGTAAGGTAATTTTGATAAAAGGGGGCCAATTTAGACTGTGACATTAGTAGCGACACAATTTGCCATTACTAAAATGCTTCGTGACCTTGGTGGAGGGCAGATCTCCAAATGGAGTGTAGGGAGCTTGAGATTTAAACCCACATCATTGCATGCAGCCCTTCAGGCATCCTCCCCTCTCAGGAGCTATTGTTGTCCCCTGTTTCTATTCCTCAATGAAGTTTTATACTAAAAAATAAATTAATAAACATAAAACAATAACTGCTTACTTAGAACAGCAGTTGGATGCAATGGTTTGTGGCAAAAGCTTTCTTCTAACCCGGCTTCACATCACTAAGGAGCAGAAAGGTGGCATTACAGGAGTAACCTCATAATGCAAGCATTCACAAAAATGAAATGAGATAGACTGTGGAAAGAGAACCCCAGTGCACTCTAGGAACCATAAATGCTGCAGGTTGCTTTTCTTTTGTCTGGTAGAAGTAAAGTCTAGGAGACTGCTCTTCGTTGGGATTCTCATTCAGTAAATCAAAGTCAGTTTATGCTATCTATTTGAAAAACATTTTCAGTTCTCTCTTTCAGTCTTATAGTTCATCCTTTATGCTACAGGTAATCTTATCATATAATGCTGGTCCACCCAATTAAAGCTGATTTAGGAATTAATTACATCATTTAACTACCACTGAACTATTAAATATAAACTATGTGATGCATAAAATAGAAGAAAAGCAAAGAGCAGGAAAGAATCAATGATAACAGTCACCAGTGCTCTGAAAACAAACAAACAAACAAACAAAAAAAAACAAAAACAAAAAAAAGAAAGAAAGAAAGAAAGAAAAAAGGAAGAAAAAATATTACTTCGTGGTAGCATAAAAGCTGCACTGTATTATTTGAAAACAGTTGAAGATAAATTTAGCAGTTTGGTAAGATTACATGAAGTTCAAGAACACTTTAAGAAACATGCATTGATATCACCAAGGGTAAGGACATCCCGGATCTTAGAATTAGCAGTGATCAGTTTTAATACATATTAATAAAGTTAGTTTATTTTCATGCTATGAAAGAATCCACTGGAAGTAAAATGAATCATTGTTCTAATTTAAATACAAAACTTCAGGAAGGCCTAAGTTATGCCAAAAAAGAACACTAACATGAGTCACGTACCTAACACCCTTGCATAAGCTTACATTTGATTGGAGACACGCATACAATTTATAATTTCAAAACATGGTAAATTATGTGGATATTTCTCCCAGTTTCAATTCTGTAACACAGCCAAGGTGAAGGAATCCTGGAGATGGAATGAAATTCAGTTGTCTGTTGACTATACATTAATCAGATGAACATTATCTCAAAGAAAAGTAATCAATTAGGTGAGACATTTGAAATAGGTAGTTGCTAGTCGTGTTCATGCAAACTTAAAATTGCAGCATGCGGAAAGCTGAGACAGGAGCCTTGCTGCAAGTGCTAGACCAGCCTGGACTACAAAGTGAGCTCACGGCCAGCCTGGCTGGCACGGGGAGACCCTGTCTAAGAAAGACATAAATAAATAAATAAATAAATAAATAAATAAATAAATAAATAAATGCTGCGATGATCAGAAACAGGGTCTGACATTTTCCTGGCGGTACTGAAGATGCAAGGCACACACGTCAGCCCTGAGCAAATGATGTCCTACCAAAACCAGCATAAGGACAGGTGAGAACCGCCAGCCTCAGAAGAAGCAGTAAGCTCGGTGTTTTCCTTGATTTCTGTCAGTGAGAGCCTGAGAAGAGAAAGTAGCTCTGTCTTCATTTCACAGAAATGATGACCTAAACTGTTGTTGTTTTAAACTACAAAATGTGGTAAGTTTTCACAAAGCTTTGAAGATTAATATAATATTATAAAACAGAAATGATGTAGTGATCATGGTTACAAAAATTAACAGGTATATAAGTTCAAAATGTAAAGAAATATAAAGATTATTTGAAAAATAGGCTAGATGGCATGAATATAATTTATTTTGTAAGCAAGAAGTAACTTTGAACTGAGTACACTACAATAAATGCAAACAGGCACGACACCTTAAAGACATATGCTAAGAAATGTTATAAATTCTACGAGAACATCTGATTGAAGGAAGTTAGGGGAACACACAGCTGCAGTCATTGTACCCTTGCAGACATTAGGGATTAAAATATACTTTTTAAAGTAATAAAAAATCTTGCATTTTGTGTAAAGCAAAAAAATATACTGTGCTATATTACTTTGTGGAATTAAAAAAGCACAAACAGTAAATACTTAGATAATTTTAAAACAGCATATATTCACCATACTAATAAATAGACTAACTTACATGTTTACAATAACTCATTTAAGAACACATTAAGCAAAAAAAAAAAAAAAAACACAGACCAAATAAGAAATTCATAAGTTTAAATATATGCTAAAATCTCAAATAAAATAATACATATGGAATAAAATAATGCCAAAGGCAGACAAGAATCTTGATTCTGTGAACAATAGAGAAAAATTAATTTAAAATTTATTGTGCAGGACAAACACTTCCATATATGTATTACAGTGAGAAATCACAAATCATATTAGGCCTTAACACATACTCAAACAAATACAATGCAAGGCAATGAATCATAATGCTAAATTTATTTATGTACTTAAGTGATACTTATAACTATCAACTTCTTGTTGAAAAAATAAGTTTTTAAAATACTTAGAGAGGAAAATAAATTAGAAACAAAAGGATGTAGAAAATAGTAAAAGTGTTCCACAGTTGTAGCCTTTAAAGAAAAGGAAATTAAAGCAAGACAGATTTCAATTTCAGGAAGAATGGTTATCACCTAGAAATAAAATAATAACAAATGTGAAAAAAAAAACTGCAGGAGGAAAGAAACAATTTAATGTTATTAGTGGAAAAGCAAACTAGCTACCACTACTGTGAAGTTCAGTTTGAATTTTCTCAAAATCCTGAAAGTGCGAATTCCAGTCAACCCAGCTAGTTTACTTCTATATATCCTCCAGAAAGAGTTAAAGACGTAATACTATGGATATACGTACAAATCCATGCTTAGAGCGGTATAGTTCATCACTGTTAAAACTTGGAAATTGTGTGTCCATCCACAGATGAGTGGATAAAAAGATATGGCCATTACACACAACAGAGTATGACTGTGCCGTATGGAAGGATAAACTAGACTTACTCATCAGAGGATAGGTGAAGCTTGAGACCATAACGTGAAGTGAAATAAATCAGACATGATCTTAATCATCACATAGCTTCTCTTACGTGAAGAGCCCAAAGTTGAAGCAATTTAAAGAACTATAGAAAAGGTAATTCTGGGGCCCAGTAACCGGCCTGGTGATAAGAACGCAGAAGACTGGCTCCTCCCTACATCAGTGGTGCTTGGCATTCTGGGGAAAGCCAGCCACACAGTAGGACCCCCACTAGAGCACACCTGCTACTCAGGCACTACTCACGGTGAAGAAGAGGGCTAAAGAGCACTAACAGTACAAACCGACATGGGGTAAATTAGAAGACTGGTTGCTTTGCTGGGAGACAAGGACACATGCAACACAGGTAGGTGGGGCCTCTTTTTTCTTAATTTTTGTTTTTATTTTTAATTTGCATATTTTTCTTTTCCTTCTTTCTTTTTTTCCCTCTGTTCTAATTGGTGATGGAGAACTCCAGCCATAGGAAGCTAATCCCATCTCCCAACTGTCAAATGTGCTTGATGCTGTTGCTTTGCTAAGTATGCTGCGTTAGCCAGGGCGCCATACCAGTTGTGATCAGCTGTTCTTGTTTCCATTTCAATACTGAGAAGCTGTGAGGTAACAATCTCAACACAGCCCAACATGAAATGACTGAGGGCTGAATAAACCAGATACCAGCATCTTACTCTACACTGGGAAGGGAGGATCGGGGAGCAGACTCAGAGTGCTTCCAACTCAGAGAAGACATCTCATACAAGGGAGGAAATTATAAGGATTAGGGGAGAAATGAACACATTTGAGAATAAGAAAACAATACAAAGAATTAATGAAGGGGGCTGGAGAGATGGCTCAGTGGTCTAAAACACCTACTTAGAACAAGCTTAGCAAAAGCATCAGGGACCGCGGTTCAATCCCCCAGCACCACATGCCAGCCAGCCCTGCCCCCTGGTGGGCTGAGCTGGCCTCTCTCTCTCTCTCTCTCTCTCTCTCTCTCTCTCTCTCTCTCTCAAATAAATAAAATTAAAAAAAAAGAATTAATGAAGAGTTAGTTCTTTCAAAGAATCAATGAAATAGATAAGCCCCTTAGTAACTTTAATGAAAGCAGCACAGAAAAGCCTAAAATTCATGAATTGAGGAATGAAAGGGTAAAATCATTACAGATACAGTGAAAATTAAAAAGAACACCAATATCTACTTTTAAAATTTTTACTCAGATAGGATGGAAAATACAGAAGAAGTAGAGAGATTCCTAAAATCAGATGAGGCCTGTCTATCACCATTTATAAAACTAGAATAAAAATGGATCAATGATCTAAATAGTAAAACAGGAGCAATATATCCATTGGAAGAGAGAATAGGCAGAACTCCTTAATGCATACATGTAAACATAGAGTTCTTGAACAAACCTCAAAGTGTATGGAAAATAATTTAAAGAAATAGCTTGCATCTCATCATCTTAAAATGCTTTTATGCATTGAAGGAAATCACCAACAGTGTAAAAAGACAAGCCACAGAGTGAGAAAAAATTTAACCCATTTTCCCTCAGACAAAGGATCTTGAATATCTAAAGAACTTAAAAAACTCGCAGCCTGGAAATTTAAAGACCCAATTAAAAAAATGGGCATCTGAGATGAATACACCCTTCACGGATGAAGAAATATGAATGGCATATATATATATGAAAAATTATTCAACAGCATTGGTCATTCAAGACATGTGAATTAAAACAACACTGAAATTCTGTCTCACCCCAGAAAGACTCACCATTATCAAGAAATTATGCAGAAGCAATTGCTAGAGAAGCTGTGGGGAAAGCAACATTTTTCCACCGTGGATGGTAGTGTAGACTGCTTCAATCACTATGGAGATCAGTATGGAGATTCTTCAGAAAGCAGGATTACAGGCCCCATTTGAACCAACTGTTTCCCTTTTGAGAATCTTCCAGGAACAATTAAAAACATGTCTCAGAGATATATGTGCACCAGTGTTTATAGCCACACAATTTGCAGTAGCTAAATCTTGGAAGCAACTCAAATGTCCATCTACCAAAGATTGGATAAAGATGTGGTATTTTATACAGTGTAATACTACTCAACTATAAAGAAGGATAATCTTGAGACTTTGGTTGGTAAATGGATGCAACTTGAGACCATAATCATAAGTGAAATGAATCAGACGCACATATATAAACATTATATTGTCTCCTTGTTTTGAGAAATTGAAAGAAGAAATAGTCTTAAAATGTGCAGTAGAGATTGTGAATTAAAAAGCAATTGTTTAAAAAGAAAAAATAGTTAAGATGAGGAAAAGGAGAAAAAAATGGAAAAAGGGAGAAAACTGTAAGTTAGCTGCATTATTAGTGTCTCTTATTTCATTGAAAAAGAAGTTCTGTGGTATGATTTATTAGTGAATTTTTGGTCCTCCTATATTGTACTGTGTGTTACTGCTTCAAAGGTGACAGTATTCGATGGGTTAACTATTGTTATTCTGCTATTATTTAGTTATGCAATTCTCTTTCACATTTTTTCCATAATGTAAAATTTAAAGAGACAGATGGATAATAGGAAAAAGGGAACTAGATCATGAGTAGATAAATTGGGACCATGAGGAATAGGGAGCAGGTACAGAAGAAAACGAAAAGGGAGTGCAGAACTGTGTGTGCACATCTACACTCTACCACGGATGCAGTCAGTGCGCACTGCAAGCCTGTGCTGATGAAAAACATAGAAAACTAAATAAGTAATATTAATGATTATATATTATGTTATATATAATTAATAGTAATTATTATTTTCTGTGATCAATGTTTAGAATTTGCTCCAGTAATTCTTCAACATAGTAAAATTTAAAATCTAATTTAATAAGCAAAAATTCATGTTGTACTCAATTATTTCTGTTAACAAAGTACCCCAGATGAAAGTAGTTACTGATATTTAAGAAAATATTAATATTATCTAAACCTAATGTTTGCACAAAGAAGAAAAACTAAATAAGCATTTTTAAATTTTAAAATAAACGTAATTGGTATAATTTCCTGATAATAATTTCACAAAAATACGATAATAATAAACAACATTAAAATTGCTAAACAGCCTTTTTTGTTAAACATCCAAACAATTCTCATTTAGTTGTGTATGTTGGTAGTAGTCAATAATCACTAACTAAAGACATAGTGGATCAGATTAAATTGGCAAACACAAAAAGCACATTTTTTTGGGGCTGGAGAGATGGCTCAGTGGTCTAAAGCACCTACTTGAAACAAGCTTGGCAAAACACAGGGACCGCGGTTCGATCCTCCAGCACCACATGCCAGCCAGCCCCGCCCCCTGGTGGGCTGAGCTGGCCACACACACACACACACACACACACACACACACACACACACACACACAGTAAATAAATGTTAAAAAAAAACAAAAAAAAAAAAGCACATTTTTAACTTAATGCATAGAAAACTGAAAATTATTTTCTATCAGACTTTCCACATAACATATGTACTATTTTATATCAACACATTTCTGAATATAAATTCATACCTCAATACTTCTGTTACACTTTTCTCCACTTGGATTTTGAGATGGCTTTTCAAGCAAAGAATTAGCAATTTGTGTCTTGCATAAACACTTGAAACATTAGCTACTTTCCAAACAAGAATGTCATTACATTTATATTAAATATTTAGATTTTCAAAATATGCATTATTTTGTATCAGTAGTTTATGTCAGAAAACTCAAGACATGAAAAATGCAAATTTGTATTAAAAGTTACGATTTTATTAGTATCAGATATATTTCATAAGAAATATCCTAAATATTTCTACACTCATCTGTGCAATTTCAGATTTCCTTAGCGTCATTGGTAGATTTCGCATGACACTGCGAATGTTTCCCAAAGACTCAAAGACAGAAGCTGCACCTAATAGATTAAGATGACAGTGCTCTTCGCTGGTACAACGTAAATATCTTCATAAAGTATCTCATTAAGTTTTCGAAAGTTTCCGAGGTTACAGCCATTACTTGGTATTTTTTAGAGTAATGAGTGTTCTAATTGCATCTGAGCAGCTGTTCCCAGAAGCCCCTTCAGCAGTGAGTGTCATTACTGACAGTCTCAGCACGATGATCACATCGCTCTGTGCTGGAGATGATTTTGAAAAATGAGGAATATTCTAAGCAGGGAAGAATGACTTGCTGTTTTCTTTCTAATGGTTCAACTCTGACACATGTTAGGTTGGAATAGAATCAAGAGTCTTTAATGATCATTAAAATCTAGACAAGAAGCAACAGTAACAGAAACTCCAGGAGATCTGACATTTCATACACGTTTATCAACTCTCTCATAAAATCACTCTCTTAACATATGTATGAGATTCTAGTTATTTTCAAATTTTGTTTCTTAAGCTTAATTATTACCAGTTAGTAGTTAATTCAGAGTTTCCTGAAATTGAGTATTTTTTATTTCACCAAAAAGATATCAAATTACCTGAAACCCCTTGCCAATCTACAGTGCTTTTGCACATTAATTTTTACATTGAAAAAGGTAAAATAGAAATATCTATACGCTATGCACTAGAAATAGTCACCATTTCAGTCGTGAACATTTTTTCTTTAAACACAAATTTATTAAGCAGACTGCCTTATTCAGGGTATAGTGGTAAGAATAGAATTTACAACGTTATTTCAAGCTATAAGTAGTTCATAAAGTGGCCAAAGTACTTAAGGCCTATTTGGAAGAAATGAGAAAGCTGAATCCACCGAAGAGCTTCTAGATATTAAGCCAAGACAACATATTTCCACTCAAAAGCAGGAATGTGCGATGGACTCCTGTAGACCTTGTGCCCATCGGACTGACTGGAGGCAGCTGAAAAGGAGAAGATGGAATGCAGCCACTGCGCTGTCATCACAGCTCAACCTTATTCGTAGGCCATCACAGCGGCAGGAAGGAGAAATCTTTGTCTCTTAAGCTTCTCAACTGTCTTCAGCTCATCTCATTAGAAAACCCTAAAACAGACATAAAGGTTTGGATACCAGAGAAGCTAGAAAACATACTTCTCCAGCCCCTGTCATGCAGAGATATCATGGAAAGGATGAGTTCTTAATACAAAATGCCGCTAATGTGAAGAAAATCTCAATAGAAAGAGTGATTGTTTCTCTCTAGGTGTAAGGCTATAAGGAAATGGCTGGAGTCAAGTTAGGGCAGATAGCAAGAAACACAGAGTCTGAGAATGGATACACACAAGCTCTATTTTAACCAGTGGATGCCATCTACCAGTGGACAGTCACAAGTGCTGATCATGAAAGGACTTTGTACTAAGCTTTCATACAATTTTAAGTAACCATGACAACCCCATTACTTTACTTTGGAATTTTACAAGACTGTCATAAGGTTTACATTTTCCAGGGGCTTGTTAGTCAAGCAGGGTATAGTTAAATTTCAGTTTACCCCACAGCTTTCCTGACTGCTCCTGCAGTTAACTACCTATTCTGCCCTAGAGCGTTTGATGGTTAACTAAATGGGGAAGGGTAAGGAGTAAATTCATCTAGAGTTTAAGTGACTTCTAAAGTGGAGTCCAGGATCAAAATGGACTTTTGATATCAGTCAGTGGTTTACATGGAGAAATAATCCAAGACATAGTTTGTAAGATTATTTTGTAATAGTCACCCAAAGAGTTACGTACGAAGAGAGTACAAGAATCTGTCCACATACTAATGATCAAAGAACCCATCTGAGGGCTGGATGTCACAGTAACATCCTGTATGACTTCAGCTGAGGACCCAGAGCTCATAGCAATGTCTCCCATGAATCCAGCTGGAGGCCTAGAGCCCACGACACTGTCTCATGCAGGCCTGTTTCACAGATCTGCACTAGCAAGGCCCAAGGTGAGTGGTGGAAGCTAGGAAGTCTACACCAGTGGGATGAATGACTGATGCTAGTAGACCAAGCAGGCTGCACTGGAGACAGGAAGGGTTGACCAAGGAAGAACCAGAGCTCCCTCAAAAAGCACAACCATCCCCAGCAACAGGAAGGTTTGAGCTACTCTGATGATGAGACCAGTCGAGGTCCCATCAGGAAAGCTAAAGCAACAGCTTCTGAAGGAGATGGAGCAGTGCACCATCTTCCCATCTAGAATTAGGAAACAAGCCTCAAGGTGAGGACCAGAGCTCCTGCAAAACGAACCATAGGCATTCTCAGCAGCAACAAAGTTTTGAACTCTTTGAATGATAAGAACAGCTAAGTTCATCAGGAAAGCCAGCATAAGATCCTCCAGAAAGGCCAACAGCTCACAGTTCCTCCAGTGCTGCCTCTTAGGCTGTGAGCCACCATTTTCAGGTGGGCCTCCCACACCCAGCACCACTCTGGCTACAAGCAGACCTCCACAGAAACCAACTCTGAGACATAAATGTGTGATTTTTCTGAGGACATTGTTGGTATTTACTGCTTGGCACCCTTGAAAATTCATTGCAGTCAAAGGAGTACAAATGCTCATAGGCATAGAGGTATGAAGGAGCACGATGTACTAAGCAGTTTCTTGTAAGAGTAGTGCAAGTTGAATGTTACAGAGAAGGAAACAAGCAGTGTCAATAGATGACGTAGGAAAATTCTCAGCAACGTTAGTCAGGGTATATCAGAAGTTGCAATAAAAAATTTTAAGTTTATCTCTATATTGCCTAAGATCACCAGAATGTCGTAACGGTTTTTTTCTTTTTTCTTTTTCTATTTTTTCTGTATTTAGGACAAGGTCTACAGGGTGTTCAGGTTCTCACTACGTAGTTCAGATTCGTAGTGATTCTCCTGTGTTCAGCCTTTCAAGTACTGGGATTATAGGTGCGCGCCACCGTGTCCAGTCTCAATCATCATCTCAGCGTGCCCCACGGGTCAGGGCCTGTACAGCATGCCAGGGATTGAACCCCGGCTGCTGCGCTCTGCCTAAGCAGGTGCTTTAGTCGGCTGAGCTATCTGGCCAGCCCTGTGACAGGTTTTATATTGCAAAGGATGGATATATGTCGATAGAAACTGAGAAATTCAGAAAAATGTCTTTATTAAATTTTTAGACATTACTATAAGTTTTCAGATATTATAACAACCTTTCCATGGATAAAGGGAGAGCTTATTGATGGATTTATTATGTATGTAGTATAGGGTCTACAAGGTCTCACTACACGTTCGGACTCCTAGTGATCCTCCTGTTTTCAGCCTCCCAAGCACTTGGATTACAGCACACACCCAGTCTCAGTTCCCCTCCTAGTGAGCCCTGGGGAGGGGGCTGGCACGGACTCAAACCCCAAGCCACTGCGTCTGCCAAAGCAGGCATTTTAATCCTCTGAGCTATCTGGCTGGCCCTGGTAGAGCTTTCTATATTCTATATATTTCTACATTCAACTCTGTTTAGAACCCGCTGTTTTATATGCTGTGATTCTCTCTTAGTCTTAAACTGGATGGTCATGGTCAGTGAGCTTTTTTCTTGAACCAGAGTAAGTTTTGAAAAAATATTTTTTTCATTTTCTATCAAGTGTAGCTTGATGTAATTAACATAGTAAAAATCCAAAGCAAAAATAGATAAAGAAACAAGAAACTACCAAAGTAGTCTAAAGTAAAGAGAAAAAAGGAAAAGAAAATATAAACTTAAGGAAAGTTAAGATACACCACATTTTGTTAAAAATAACACCATACCATTTTCTTCTCCACTTCTAAATTTTTACTCCTAACCTAATTTCATCAAGAATAATATTGATAATGGGTAGAGAAAAATAAGTTGCTGCATGCAAACTAACGGTGAATTTGTTTTCTACCACTGTGTTGTCTAGTTTTTATTCTAGGAAGGAAAACACTCCTTGCTTGCTTGGTTGTTTTCTTCTGTTTTGCTTACCTTTGATATATTTAACCTTCAATACACAGCTATCACAGATCACGACAACATTTATGAAGATCCTAAAACAGGAAGAAAGACCCAGGAGGTTACTCCTGCCTGGCAAGTGCAAGGACCTGAGTTCGTACCCCGTACTAGGCTGACCCAAAACCAGGCATGGTGGCACACGCCTGCAATTCCAGTGCTGGGTAGGTGGAGAATGGAGGATCCCTACAAGTCTGAACTTGGAAGCGAGACCCTGTATCCATTTTTTAAAAGGAAGAAAATTTGAAATAGCACAAGTTAAATAAAAGAAGAATGAGGGAGAAATACTTAGGATTTTAAGTACACTAAATGCCAGGGAAACAGACACAAAGGAAAGAGTTTGTTCCTGCAAGAACTCATTGATTAATGACAAAGAATTGTCGAAAATGATAAATGGCAGAAAGCCATAAACACAGGACTGGAGGAGCTAAAGGAAAATCCTACCAGAGAAGCTGGTTCCTTGTTGTGACCATACTTAACCGTGTGGACAGAACCCTGTGGAACTGATCAGAGAGCATTTTGGGAAACTTTGAAGACACGGTTAAATAGGCCTTAGAACGCAGCATGCAGAGCTTGGTAAGTGATTCAGGTCTATCCTTACATGACCAGAATATGGAAGCAATGTGTAAGGTCAAGCATCAAGGCAATTCAGCTGGGAACAAGCTCTCCGTTGGCTGATGAATAGGAAGTCTCGTGAGCTCCAGTCTGTTAAAACATGCACCTACACTTTTGTGTGTGACTCAGATCACAAATAGTGAATCAAATGATCAGAAGGAAGAAATTTTAAAAATTTAAGGTGTCATGGATAATACTGGCTGCTTTTAGCACGATTTACATGGAGAATTTGAGGATAAAGCATAGTGGAATAAAAGAAATCCCAATATCTCAATATCTCACAAGAAACTGTTTGTAAGCTTAGAACAAAAGATGTTTTAGTTGCTAAAAAGACGAGTGCATTAAAAAGAAACCAAATTTTTTAATGGAAATAAAAAAGTGATTCTTTGAGGCTACTGTAGAAATCAAGAATACCACAAACATAGCCGGCTCCTAGGTGAAAAAGAGTGAACCTTTCATCTGGAAGTTGTGCAAATCTCCTCAATGAGGATATTTTGCAGGAAACGCTTTCCCAGAAATCACTTCACTCTTCCCTTTCTTCTAGGAACCAAGAAAGACCTAAAGCCACACTCTACTCTTGGTGTTGTCCATATGAAGCTGATATACAGAAAGGCAATGACTGATGCTGGCAGACAGAACACAAGTGTTTTAGGGCACAAACATTTCTACTCAAATTGCAAAGGGAGACCTGGAAGACCAGGCACAGAACAACGGAGAAGTGACACTCTGGGACTTACACACAATTATCTGCAGAGACACCAATGAGTCAAAGTGCTTGGAATATGAAACACCTGTGGAGGAATATTGCAGCCCATACGTGGAGCCATCCAAAGAGACATTCTTCCGTGTGGGCTTAAACCTGTAAGGCTATGGTGGTAGGGCTGCTCAAGATTCTTAAAACTCTTAGTGGTCCATTGTGTACTACTGACCCACACAGGGAACTACATGACTTAACAATTTCTCTGCTGCACTTCGTCTACCTTTTTCCAGTTCTCTCCTATCCCCTATTCTTCCTTTTGTACATGGAGATAGTTATTCTACATGATTGTGTCTTTGAATTGCGTAATTTGGTTTTGATTTTTTATGTACTTGGTACAGGGTCTCACTTCACATTCCAGGCTTGCAGTGATCCTCTTGTTTTCAGCTTTGCCAGCACTGGGATTAAAGTTGTGTGCCACCATGGCCAGACTTTGGTTTTGATTTTTATATTGATTCACAGGAAACAGTTTTCCTTGAGTCTAATAAGAAACTTTGAGTTGGCCTTTTGAAAAATGCTGAAACTATTCAAATTTTGAATAAGGGATTATTGTGTCTTATATGGTAAACACAAGAGTTGCATCATATTAAATAAATTATATCCTTGGGTTTATTTTGTGATTAAGATGGGATAATTTTTATTCATAAAAATGTATGCAGCTTGCTTTCCATGTTCATTTACCTTTCCAGGATGAACAATGCTATATTTTTAAACCAATAAAACAATGCTATTTGCAGAATGGCAGTATGTTTCCAATAAATATTGATATATGTATTACAGCATTGCAAAATAATAAAACATATTTCAGGACAATTTGGAGGCTTACATTCAGGACTAACTCATGATAGATCTTGTGGTAAACTGTGGAGCTGCTGCAATTCTTGCTGTTGAGTATTCTCCAGGAAAACAGAAAATAAGTTGAGATATCTTTGATTATCAAGATTTTCAGAGGTGGTGTTTGACAGGGTGGTATCAATTTGACTAGCTTTCAGATCAATCTCAAGGATTATTTGGTCACACATCCAGGTGTGTCTGATCAGGCGGTGCTGCCATAATCCTAGGTCTGTATATGGGCCCTCAGGCCTTCTCCAGCAGCATTCCCTGCTCTGCACGTAGGCCCAAGAACAACACCCTCTCTTTCTTACCCTTTTCTACCATGAAGAGTTCACCATGGAACCAAATGATCATGGACTGAATGCCAAATTAAGTCTTTCTTCCTTCAGTTGTGAGTGTTGGTTAGTGTATCCAAGTGACAAGAAACCTAGCAAGTACAAAGATTAAAGTATACATTTGAAATCATAATAAATCCTCAGACTATTTATAGATCTTAATGAGTAACTACAGTGCTTTATACTCACACCAGAAACATTTGACAATAATTGTTATTCCACATTCTTTCAATATATGACTCAGACCTTAAATGTGCCTCCTAACTCAATGTGTTTAGAAGGTTATTGGGTCATGAGGCATGGTATTCATGAGATGATTCACCCATGTGTTAGTTCAGTAGTTGAATGTACTGTTAGGAAGAGGGGTCTGACTGGGAGTATAAGCTGACAGGTTGTATTCTTGGCCCTGGAGCCTTTCTTTTCTGTTTTATGTGTGTCCTGAGTCGGACATCTTCTCCCTACTCTGTCCCTCTCCCATACAATTTTTGCCTCCAAGTCAGTCAACTGTGGACTGAACATAAGGGAAACTACAAATGAAATAAAGTTCTGCTTTAATTATTGGTATTGATCTTTTGTCTCAGGGAATGGAAAGTGATTAATACATTTTGTAAATCCATTTTTTCACATTTTGTAAAGAATTTGGGGTTAAAATGCTTTCTAATTAAGCTTTTTAACAATTATTCTTTTTATTTTATTTATTAATTTATTTTTGAGGTACTGGAAGTTGAACTCAGGACCTTGCACTTGCCAGGCAAGTGCTTCTTCTGCTTAGTTATCACCCCTGCCCCATGCTTTTTATTGCAAGTTTGCATTGTTCCAGATAAAAAGCAAATCACTTTATTATGTTTTGTTCTGCAAGTAATCTGAATTTTAGACTCATTTCATTATTAATTGAATAACAATTAAGAATTAAAATTTTAGTTAGCATACAGTTTTACATATATTCTTCTGCCTGCAAATAAATATTCACACAACTGTTAGTAACTTTGAGAAATATTTTAACATATTTCTCAAGCAAGTTTTCATCCACTGAACCTCTCATGAATGCCAGTAGTATAGATGTTCATCTTTTTATTTTTTTGTTGGCTTCTTTCTGTTTAAATGTTTATATAGATGTTTTCTGCCTCTATCAATACAAATTTATAAATCTTTTTCTTCTACAGAATGAAATTTATTATCATTCAATAACTTTTTGGGATTCACTAATGTTTTCTGCTTAAATTTTCCTTTCCTTTTGTACTTTTTTGTCTCTATACACTGTGTTTCAATTTAAATTTTATTACATATTAAACACTTATGCATTGAAAATTTTGACTCCATTCCATCCTATCTATTATTTCAGAATCTGTTCATGATGACTGATATTTCCCACAATTGTCATAGAATTTTTCTATTTCTGTTCAATTATATTAGTTCTCTTAATATTATCCAACACTGAGAATATCATGCTGCTGAGTGTAACTGAATTTTCACTTTTTGTGCATTTATCTAGACTGTTAATGTTGTTTTAACAGTAATTTTTATTTTGATCTTTATAAACATATCTGATCTTACTTATTTGGCTTATAAGGCTTGTTTCTAGGTATAGTAAGTGTGCCTAAAATAGGTCAATAATTATATCCTAAGATTATGTTAATCCTAATACTAAGAGATGTGCTAATTTTATAAGGACCAGTTTGGCAGGTTTTCTAAAGACTAGCCCAACACTCTTGAGGTTTGGGAAACATTTATAGTTTTCATGCTACTATTTCTTAGGGTTCATGGCATTTCATTATATGCTTGAGCATCTTAGTGTTCTAATAATATATTCAAAAATACGCGTATGAATTTTCCTGGAGCTCTTCCTCCATGTACTCCTCACTTCTCTACTCCCTTCCTGTCTATGCTTTCTGGCCCACAGCCTCTGAACTCTAATCTCTAAGTCTTCACGTCCACAAGACTACTCTGCTTTAAGTGAGTTCCCTAATTGCTTCACAGCTTGAAAAACTACCTATTAGATGAGCCAGGGATCTTTGTAGGGCTCTGTCATTTGTTTCTCTCTCTTCCAAACCATAATGTTCTACTGACTGTGGTCCACAATCTCAAAATACCTGCCTTATATATTGTTCAATATTTTAATACTTTGTAACAGGAGAAAAATTCAAGAACTAGTTACTTAAAGAACATGGAAGTAAACGACTTTAATACTTACATTTAATTAAACAAAAAAGTCACACAAAAAATGACCACCTGTGCACACATATCTATGGCCTAGAGAACTTAATCCATCAGACAGCAAGACAAAAGTGACAGTTTTCATATGAATTCTTGATGTGATTAAAGTATTTCCAGGATTTTTGAATTTCACACCATACAGCGTGGTAATGGTTGATATGCCGTGTCAACTTGAAAAACTTAATTAAGTAATTTAGCAGTTCTACAATTAGAGACATGCACAGAGTGGCTGTTTACCATCCAGGATGTTATGATTGATTGTGTCGCCTTGAGAAGTTTAGAAGTTCAGCTGGGTGACTCAGCAGGAAGCCAGAGCCCTCCGTTTGTGAACAGCCAGAGCCTGTGTAAGAGGAGGTCACTGAGAGGGGCCCAGCATAGCTAGACCAGGCTACACTGAAAGAAGAGGAAGAGGCTTGCTGCCCTTTTTGCTCTGTTGCTTTTGCTGTCTTGTGCCACCTTGAACACTCATCTCTCTGCCGTGCATCACCCTGCGATGCAGCCAGCTATTCAACCTTTCCTTCCTGAATTTGGGTGTTGTGTATTTTGGGCCAGCAATGAGAGAAAAGTAACTAAGACAAATTCCCACACGCACGTTGTACTAACTGCAAGCTCCGGTCTCCTATCGTAGGAAGAAGCAAACTTCCGCATACATATTGAATGGCAATCAGCACAGGCCTGCTCCCAAGGGTGCATTCCACGTGTGATATGAACAAAGTGTAAGAAAAATGCCACTCGCGATGGTCATCTGTACCCAAACTGGAGAGTGTAATTATTATTGATCATATCAGAAACCATTATCATGTCAAAAATCATTACAAAAAGCATTAAGCAGGGCTGGGGAGGTAGCTCAGTGGAATAAGTACTTGCTTGGCAAACTCAAGGACCTAAGTTCAATCCCTCGTTTCCCCAAAAAAAAAAAAAAAAAAAAAATTTTAGGGGCCGGGGAGATGGCTCAGTGGAATAAGTGCTTCCCTGGCAAGTGCAAGGGCCTGAGTTCAATCCCTGGTTCTGAAAAAAAGAAAAAATAAATAAAATAAAATAAAAAAATAAAATAAAACACAAAGCATTAAGCAAAGTGAAAATTCTTTCAAATGTGAATAGGGCATGAGAATTTTTAAAAACCTGATCTCTTCAATATGCCAAATGAAATTAAAATCTAATTTGTGTTGTAGAAAATTAGTGTATAGAATATAGAAGCCTGCACTATAGGCAACATTTTAAAATAACCTATAATATATACCAGATGATAAAAATTCTTTCTAAAAAATATTTAACTGCTAGTAAATAATAAGCTATATAAAGACATATGCTTTCCTTGTGTGTGTTTACTTCTGTGGTTCCCAGAATGTCACAAAATGCAAATTAGTATGAATTAAATGAGTGAAAAATTAGTAAGTGAATAGATAAATGATCATGTAGCATGTAGCTAATGGAATATTGGAACTGTATCCACGTACTGTTAAGGTAACTGTGAGAAATATGCAGAGAAACATAATCCAGATAGTGACATTCTTTCATAATTGAGTGTTAATTAAATCAACTTTTATAAATTAATTAAATCTTTGAAATCAGCAAGTTGTTTGGACAGAGGGACAGGCATCCAGCCACAAAAATCAAATTCAATTAAAACATCAAAGCTACTATACATAAAAGGCAATTTGAGTGACAGGTAGTTCTGACAGTTATAACTCTTGTGGAAAGAACAAAGTAAAGTCCTATCAAATATATGAATCTACTCATAAAACACAGAATACATTTTCCCCAGTCACACTGATAGTACACTGCTACCAATTTTTCATAATCAATCCAAGAAGTCTGACTTAAGTAGTCATCACTTAGCCTTCAATGGACTCTGAGAAAAGTACATGTGAAATATCATTCAGGAAAAATGAAACTCATGAACAGCACCTCCGCTCCCTTGTGTAGCCTAAGTGAAAATTGTTAAAGGTGAATGAGAATGTATCTTCCCAGAGAAGAATAACTAATAATGAGAATTATATTTTCCTCTTAATTTGTCCAATAGAAAAGTCATAGAGAAACACTTTCAAGAAATTCAGATTTTGCAGAACATCAAAAAAATAATAAATTTATATTGCAGATTTAAGGGCCTGCCCATTAGCTCAGGTGTTTAAGTGCCTGCTGAAACAAAGCAGTCAGACTTAGGATGCTGTGGTTAAATCCCTCATCCTCAAGCCAAACCAGACTTGCCCTGAAGGCATCCTGAGTGTCCCCCCCCCAAAATAAATCCATATATTGCAGGCCTGCTTCTCTATTTTGTAAACCTACTTAACTTTCATGTTCACTACTTCCTTGGTTTGAAAATAAGTAGATGGAGTTATGGTTTGTGTCTAGGTATCCCTTCAACATCTCGTGCAATGATGGGTGGTCTTCTAGAGTCTTTCATTAATTCCCTGTCCAATGCTGGGATCATGGGTGTGAGTCTTCTACCCACCCTGGGTCAGGAAGTCCACGCACAATACAAAGGAGGGAAAGATGCTTGCTCTTACTCCTCTCTTTTTGCTCTTGTTGCTTTTTCTGTTTTCCACCACCATGAAAAACATGTTGTTCTCTGCCACGTGTCCCTCTGCCCTAGAGCCAGCTGACTATGGACTGAAACCTCCACTAACTGTGACCTAAATACACCTTTCCTTCCTTCATTTTGGGCATCATGTATTTTGTCTCGAGAATGAGAAAAAAGTAAACAACACATACATTCAAAATAGCTGTATCTGTGTATTCAAAATGGTTAGGATAGATATATAGCTACATTCTCTTAATTCAATGAATACAAGGATTTGTTCTAATAGTGTTTGTAAATAGAATATCATGTCCTCATCTTGTACAACAAATAACCACTAGGAAGACAGCATGCAATGTGTTAATTATTGGAATTGTGCTACCAATTTGATTTGAAACTGTCTCATTGCTACTTGTTTCTCAATAAAATTATGGAAAAAATAGTTGTACCTACACGTTTTCATTTCTCAGAAACATGGAAACATGGTACTTGTGGTAGTTGTCTTTATGAAGATTTATGAGAACTTTACACTTAGAATAATTGTTGAATCACCTTCTGAATTTTTTCCCAAAAGTAATTCTGTGACTTTTGAAGCAATTTTCCTTCTAGCAATATTCAACACTGGTTGTGACCCCAGTTATTCTAGTCTGTTGACAAAAGTGCCCACAGACATAAACTTCTGTAGGAGTAATACAGTTTTTACTTCCAAAGGCCCTACTTGCAAAACTAAAATGCAATTAAATGAAGAGTCATCCATATCTTATTGTCCTTCTCAATTTATATCACACTTATTCCTCAAATGCACAAAGTTTTGCATTTTTTTCATAAATCATTTCTTATTCCGAAGCAATGTTTTAGATTCCTTCCCCTTGGCAGCTTGCTTAGTGTAAATGCCGGTCTGAGTGCCGTTGTGCTCTAAATCTTGACGTCATTAGATACCATCAGAAACAAAAAAAGAACCAAAATATGTCTGTGTCCTGCGACTTATGAAGCTGAAGACAGTTCAAGTGGGTGATTTGTTTTCACCTTCCTCTTCAGTACTATATTTCATCTTTAATGAACACCACATGGCTTAGAACTCAGAGACATATATGAACATTAGTATAGTGATACTTCGGTCATTCACAAGAGCAGATTACATGAGATTCCTAAAAAATGATAAAGAAAGAAACAAAATCTAAACTCCTGGGGACATGAGGGCTACCAGGCATTTATCAATGTCTGAAGTTTCGTTTTAATTCGTTACATGGCTCCCAGGAATTCAGGTGCTTTGTAGCAAATAAGTTAGTTTAAAATTTTATATTTTAGGAGTCGGGAAAGTTTTAAAGCAGCATTTATTCTGTTCTTTAAATTTTATTTTTTAAATTATGGTTTCTAAAGAATTTAAACTTTTAATGGACAGCTTCTACTTCTTCAAATAAAGTGTGAGAAATAGATATCTTGAATCCAGTTATGGCCTACTTTTCACACCAGCACTAAGTATCAGGCATTCTGTTCAGAAAATACTCCTGTAAAATAGTAATTGATAAACAACAGATGCTGGCTAGCTCGGCCAGTGAAAAAATCATGATAGCTATCAGTGACATTTTGTAATTATAACATTGAAATTTGTTTCTTCTTAAAGGCATTTAAAAAAATCACAACTATTTAAAATTCTATTAAATCACTTATGAATCTAGAATAGTGAACATAGCATAGTTATTTTTTATATTTATCAAGGATAGGGTATCATGTAACTATGTTTAAATATTTTAAGATTTTAATCATTTAGAATTTCCTCCAAAATGGGGTACAAAAAATCTTTTCATTCATAACTTGAAACTTGAATATTTTTTCAAATAACTTATTCTTGTTTTTTGTATGTTAAGACAGGGTCTACAGGGTCTACAGGGTTTATAGGGTCTCATTGCATAGATCAGACTCATAGTGATTCTCCTGTTTATAGGCTCCCGAGTGCTGGGATTACAGGAGCACGCCACCACACCCATTCTTAATCACTGTCCCAGTGAGTCCCAGAGGCAGGGCTGGCACCAAATAATTATTCTTACTACTCACTCTGGAAAATGTAGCTAATCACTTAGAGGCGTAAGTCAAGACACCACAGCACACTGGCCTTCTCCTAATACTGGTACCTTCTTGGTTACCAGAGTCACACCCTCCAGTGACATCCAAGCCAAGCTCAGAATTCTCCAATAGAAAACCGTCACATCTTTTGTATCTGCATGTATATGATATCAACTACATGGAAATATCTTCTTTTACATCAATTAGGATATCTCAACTGCTTAATCAGACATACAAGATACCCCAGAATAGGTAATCTGAACAAAAACAGTGCCTGATATTCCTGTGGGCCAAGGTGCTTACGTCTTTAGCTGATGGTTTTCAGACCAGATTTTCTCTTTCTATAAGGATAGAAATCATAGGAAATGTTCACATGACTGTATTTAATCATTGACTTCCTCACTACAGTGCTTATATTTAATTAGCTGAAATTCCATGATATAAAAGGCAGGGCTTCACCATGAGTGTGGAAGGGACACAATTCAAACTTTAATGCCATTCTATCAGAATGACATTTTTTCTTTCTTCAAATTAGAAAAAAATCAATTAAAAGAAATCCCTGTGTTCGCAAGAAATTAATTTAAAACATCCTGAGAATCTAAAAAAAAAGTGTGTGTGTGTGTGTGTGTGTGTGTGTGTGTGTGTGTGTTAATGTATTTGGTTGTTACAGCATCTCACTACACAACTTGGACTCATGGTGATCCTCCTACTTCCAGCTTCCTCAGTACTGGGTTATAGGCATGCGCCACCTGCCAGACCTCTGTGGCCCGCCAGCCAGCCCTGGGGGCAGGGCTGGTACAGCATTTGATGCCAGGGAACGAACCGCAGTCCCTGCACTTGCCTAAGCTGCCTGAACAGGAGCTTTAGTCTGCTGAGCTATCGTGCTAGCCCCTAAAAAATGCTTTTTACTTAATGGTTAGGTTAGATAGAATGTATTTCTAAATGTTATTTTATTGTTTAAATAATTTAACAGAGTAAAAACTATTGTTATATCACAAAATAATAATATAATTTACAATGTATCAATTGCCTCTGAAAAAAATAACTTGAGTTTTGGGATGATTTTGTTAATGAAATCACTGAAATAAGCAAAACTGACTTTTTAATGCCAGTGAGGTGAAGAGATGAGGAGGGTGTCTTCATAACTTTTCTCATTGCTGAAACAAAATGCCCAAAATCCAAAGTTAAAGAAAGAAAGGTTTATTTAGCTTACAGATTGTAAAAGTTTTAGTCCATAATAGTTTGACCTCAAGACAGGGTGGCCTCACAGAGAAAAATTACTCAGGGTGAGAAAAAGGCATCAAAAGCAACAAGGGGCTGAGAGGGTGGAGACAGGCCTCTTTCTGGTCCTTATAGTACATCTAGTCGACTGAAATTAAGGTGTTGCCAGTACAATCAGGAACTGATCCAGCAATCAGCCACTCTTAATTCCATCTCTGCACCACTGACCACACAATCTAGATTCATCCACCTCAGAAAAAGCCCTGTGACCTCACGAAGCTGTAGGAACACAACCAGGCCCACACCATAACGTGTCATCCTTTGTCCCCTAAAGACTCATGCATAACACTTTAGGCAAAACTATTTGCCCATCTCCAAGAGTTTCAAAATCCTGACAGCTTCAGCACTTGGTAAAATTCCAAGTCCCAAGTCTCCGCTGAGATTTAAGGCAAACTCTTAACTGGGATCACCTGTACAAGTGAAAAGGAAGTTAGACACTGCCAACATTGAGCAGCACAAGACAGAAATTTCCATTCCAAAAGTTACAAATAGTGGTATACAATGGATTTAGACCAAAGAAAATACAAAACAGAGTGCAGCAAATATTAAATCCCGCAGTTCCATATGCAATATCTGAGGCAATCCATGACAAGCTATGAGTTCAAAAGGGCTTGGATGGCTCCATCTCTATGGAGCTTCTGGTGGTTGCACCTCTCATGGCTTCTTTGCCAGGCTGGCTCTGGTCTCTCCTTTAACTTTTGCTCATATGGTTCTCATAACTGGCTTCTCTAAACTTCCTGGATCTCCACTACATCTTTGGTTTCACACACACAAATTCACATACTGCCATCTGAGGAAAATACTTCCTGGCCTACATACCTTCTCAGTTCTCGACAGAAGCTTCCTGACTCCACAACTCTTCCGTTCTGCATGCACCTAAAACCGGGTCCTTGTGGTTGATGCGAAGGCTTGCAGTAAGCTGAGGCATTATCCACAAGTGCTTCTCTCTTGGTTATAGGTGTCAAATGCCTGGATTGTTGAGCATTCTGTGCCCAGTTCTGTAAAACACATTCTCTATGCTTCTACCATTCTAGGACAAAATGTGGGTAGAACTTTTCTGGGATTTTTTTCTCTAGGGTTTTCTTCTCAAAGCAAAGTCTTTCAGGTTTTCAATTTTGAGGCTACAAATGCTTTGTTACCCTTAGGTCATCTGTTTCTATTCTGCTCCTTTAAAGCAATCAAGATTTCCTCTGCTCTCTCTTTGCAGTCCACAGCTTTACTGAGGTTTCTTTTGTGGAAAAATTTACAAATTTTAAATGAGTCTACTGACATCTTTGCTCCCAATTCTCAACATAGATCTGGCTAAAGTCAACCAACAACAACCATAACATGGCCTCAATATTAGACTAACTTGAGAATTTTTTTTCTGCAAGATTAATTATCCTACTGACTCAGGTAAAGTCTCTGGACACTATGAAAAGGCAGAAAAAGTTTCTTCAAAGGCATACCACACATCATCAGGATTCCAACGGCCAATATAGTCCTTCTTCACAGCACAAAGCTCCAAATCATGGTCTTTACTAACAGGATTTCTGTCTTCTGAATTCTAATCTGAGTCCCTCATGTACTATAGCCAAAGGTATTCCAACTCTGCTTTTTTAATCAGTAGCTCTGAACCTTTACAAACTCTTCCCACAAGCCAGATCTATAGTGTGTTTAACCATATTGTCTGTTATAGTCACACAATTGGCCCAACTCCTGGTAGCAAATTCTGTCTTAGTTAGATTTCTCATTGCTGAGACAAAATACCCGATGCCAAGGTTAAATGACAAAAGATTTATTTAGCTCAGTCTGCAGAAATTTCAGTTACTAACTTGAAGGCAGGTTAGCTTCACAGAAGAAAGTAATTCATGGTGAGGAGAAGACAGCCATAGAAGAAAGGAGAGGGAAAGCCTCCATCTGTCTCTTATAGTATGTCAACCTTAAAAAAATTACTATCATTGCACAAACAACATACAATGATCAGCCAGGCCTGTGTTTCAGCTTCAGCTGGGCTTTCACTTTTTTCTTTCTTTCTTTCTTTCTTTCTTTTTCTTTCTTTCTTTCTTTCTTTCTTTCTTTCTTTCTTTCTTTCTTTCTTTCTTTTATTTATTTGCAATAACAGGGATCCAACTCAGGACCTTGTGCTTGCCAGGCATGTGCTTATGCTACTGAGCTACATCCCTGGCTTCAGTTGGTCTTTCTTAATACTTTCTCCATAGTGAATTTATGTTAGTAGATAACTTGTTCCAGAGTGTTTTCTGAGTTCAAGTGAATAAATGCTTAATTCAATAATTTGGTTCATGATGTTTTTTACTTTTTACTGTTATATATGCATTGGTTTCTAAGGCTTTCTGATTGTAAACTGTTAATTATGACTATAAGGCTTCTTTAGGTTGATAATTCTGAATCAAAATTCATGGAGAAAAGAATAGAAAAGCAAAAAATGATAATATTTGTTTTTTACTCCTTTTTTGTTTGAGTTGTAATCAAACATTTCTACGTAACAGCATTCCAATTTGTTGTTGGGTAATAGAAGTATCCTTTCATCAATGAAAATATCTCTTGGAGAGCAGTGAAACATTAAGAAAAGTTTTACAGAGAAACACTCATTGAATGGGTTACTTAGTGAAGGAGTCAGTGGTTTTCGACTTCACAGGGGTGAAATCTAAATTAATTAATATTGACTTAGATTAATAACCTACACTATTCCTCATAGTACAGTGTTAAGTCCATCTTATGTAGGTCTGTGGATTTCTATGATTCTACAGCTCAAGTTCAAGTATAATTGAGAAAAACATACAAAAAATAGCAAAGTTTATCATTTAACTTTTCCTAAAACGTTCTAGAATAATGGAAAGACAAGACAATTATTGAATACTTTATTAAACTATACAAATATTAGAGCCTGCAAGCAGGTGCAGAGCAGGGAGTTCAATCCCCAGGTCTGCCCTGCCATCCCTGCCCCTGGGGTGTGCTGAGACAGTAATTGAGACTGGGCATGGTGGTGGGTGGCTATAATCCCAGCTCTTGAGGGGCTGTAAACAGGAGAATCACTACAAGTCCAGTCTAGTAGTGAGATGCTGAATACCCTTTAGACCCTTCCCTAAAATAAAAATTAAAAAAGCAAATATTAGAATTAATTTTCCCCCTTATTTGTAAAAGTCCTTAAGGTCAACTATATTAAAGGAAAGACTGATACAATTGTCCAGTTCTCCAATGCACACAGAAAGGCTGCTCCTTCTGTGTACCTCAATCCCATCTTCATATTTTAGAGTCAAAACTTGAACCTCACCTCATTTTACTCTAATACTTCCTGTGTCTCATAGAATGTCATTTATTTATGTTCAAATTTGGAGGTACAACCTTTTTTTTTTCTGATAGTCATTCCATTCCTGAACACGTTTTCCAAACTGTGCATGACAAAACTCCTGTTCAATACTTCCTAGTCAATGGTATAATGAATCAAATAATCATTTGTTTCATTTTCCAACTTCAAGTTGTTCAGATACCAGAAACTATATAGCATATTTGCCAAATTATATTGATAACCACTTACTATTGCTACAACCCAAACCTATTGAATTTGACTACAATTTTAATCATGTCTTTATTCAAAATCATTCACATTCATTTCTATATCCAGAAGGCATCCCAATATTCCTCTCAAACATCAGGGATTTTACTGAGGGACATCTGTGCCTTTTAACTCATGCAGAATTCTGTTTATACACCTGATTTTTAAATATCCATGATTAAATATAATCAGGTAATATTCTTCTGCTGATATTACTGGAAACATTTATGTTGATTAACCCTTGAATTTTCCAAGATACTTTCTGGTGCTCATGTTACTTATCCTCATTCACATCAATAAATCAGCCTATACCAGTAATTTATTTTATTCTCATATTTCTTAAGTTTTAACACTTAGTCAAGTAATATATGTTGTCAGATTCACTGATGCTTGTCATCTGCATTAGTCACTCTTCCAATAGTGGGACAAAACACCAGACACCTGGAACTTAAAGGAGAACTTTAAGGAATTTATAGAGAGGTTTGTTTGGTTTCAGAGTCTCATGGTTTCAGGAGCTCGAGACGGTTGGTTATCTCCAAGTCAGAAACACTATGGTGAAAGTGCACAGCAGAGACAGAGATGGAAGGAAAGAGCTGAAGAGGAGACTCACTCTTTCAGGTTACGTGCTCAGTGACTCGCCCCCAGCTAGAAGCCATCTGTAAACAGAGCATTCAGCTGGGACGCCTTCAATGGATTGACCCTCTGCGGAGTACAGTTCCCCTACGACCCACTCGGCACACTTTGGAGTATTCTAGATCTAAATTATGACATAGCCATTATAGTCAACATGAGATAAATTGCTACTAGCACTTAATTACTAATCTATCCTATGATTTTTCCTCAAAGGGAATTTTGTCAGAACAAAGTATTTCAGCAAACCAAAATATAAATAAGTTAAAAAACAGGGAAAAAAGATAATAGGAAACAAGGAGATAGATATTTGCAAAGAGAAGGGAACCTAGAGTTAGAGAGAGGGACAGGGAAAGGTATGCACAAAAGAATTAAGATGTGTTACATACATGTTCTCCACTTGATGAATGTAATAATCATGTTCTATAACATAATACAGGAAAATATTGCTCCTCTAATGTAGCTGATAAAACTGAGTAATTTAACACTGGTGTAGAAAAATGTCATGGTTTAAATAATTGTTTGGAATTAATATGAAATAAATCTCACACACATTGAAATGCAAAGTTTTAGTGAGACATATTTATAATTGAGGCAAATAAAATATTTTATTGATAGTAAAACAACAGTACCTTATGTACATGTTGTAATTTAAATATTATTATTAAATTGCTTAGTAATTTCAAATGTATTTAAACTTCTATAGTGGATTTTCCTCTTACAGGAAAGATATGGATATGACATTTAAAAGAGGATTAACTGCAGCATTTACAGTTTCATGTGCTTTAATGCATTTTCTTTGCAAATACATAAATTTATAAAGACCACTTAAACTTTAAAAGTAATTTAAATGGAAATTTTGTTCTTGTGTCATAGAAATTCTGTAGGTATAGTGATTCCCACCCTCCACTCATGTCACAGCAGGCAAAGGCCACGTCATGTTGAAAACAAATTCTAGCAAAACATCTCTGACTTTTTTTTACTCTAAAAATGCCAACACAAAATAATAAAGTGGGCAGCAAAAATAGATTCTTTTAGAATGAAGGACATCAAAATTGTTGATATTTCTTATCATTTTTCTTTTTTGGTAATGCATTATTTTTGGTAAGCATTTTTGAAGTATTTTACACCAGACAAGCTAGAAAAAAAATGCCTACATTTGAAAAGGTTATGTTTTCCTTCTATTAAAAGAATAAATTATGATCAATGTAGATGTCAGATTTAACATACACTTGGTAATTAGGGCTAATTATGTGTCTAGAAAATAAATCTCAAACCCACAGTACAATTTGGTCAAATAAACTCATGAAATTTTCAAGTCTAAATCTAGAAAAAATATTTTTCTGTTGAGTTTTAAATAAATATTCTTGTTTGATAATTATCACTATTAGGATTGAGTAACATTGCAAGTAACTTCCTGACGTCATATTCAAACTCAGAAGCAGAAGCATATTCCTATGCCAACCACACATTCACATAATTCCTTAGGTAATGGAAACCAAGTCACTCAGCAAATAAAGTGAGGCAGGGTTGCCAATTCATAGTTACGGGCTGGGAGGAACACTGCAGTCAGAATCCTCCAGTTTCTACTCTCCCACATGGTCACTTCAAGGATGACTTGACAGCTACATATACAGAGAAATAACATAGATAACAGTCAATATTTCATATAGACCTAAATTTACTGTGATTCAGATGAAAAAAAATAGATTTTGAGTCAGTTTTCAAAAAGGTAGACCATGAAAAAGAAAGATGTTACCCCACTTAAATGTTTCCTCAGTGATTTACATAATAATAGAATGATGATTAAAACAGAGGTACACACTGTTTTGTCATTCAAATTTCATAACTATGAGTGCATTGTTGCACAAAACCTAATGAAATAGTTTCAGTTTAGGGATTTAATTTTTTCTAATATTCTTTCACAAAGTGCTTTTCAGGATGATATGCACATATTCCAAAGTACTCTACTGATTGTAGGCCAAATGAATTCTGGTGAACCTGTGCACCCTGTATTGGATAAGTTGTCTGTTTTCCTGCATAAAAGGTAATTACGTACCTTCTTCGTTTCACTATTGCTGAGAGATTGCCACTGACCATTTTAACTGTAGCTGCAACATTATTTGAGAGTCTCTTAATTTTTGCTGCAACTTCTCTATTTTATTTCTATTTTATTAAGCTCTCTATAATTGTTTTAATAGTGACCAGCTATGGTGACACACTCCCATAATCCCAGCTCAGGAGGCTGAGCAGGAACGTCTCAAATATGACTCCTGCTCGGGCAACTAAGTAGAACACAGTCAACAAATACATAAACAAATACCAAAGGATCAGAATGTAATTTATGGGTAAAATTCCCCTCAATTCAATTCTCCAGACCTGCCCAATAAAATTATTTGGATAAAGTATTTCTTGAGATGTTAGCATGAAACATTTCTTTAGGTTATAAGATTAACTTTTCTTCCATTAAATCCCTCAGCATTGATGTCAGGGCATTCCTATTAAAACACAAGTATTCCTTACTTAAGAATTTCTATCTTAACTCATTTATGAAGCTTGAAAGATGTTCCATGTTTCAATGTTCTGATCTAGCATTTGTTAGGATAAGTCTTAATAAAATGGAGGGATCGGAAAGGGTGGGGAGTGGAAAGGGACCCCAAGCTCTGTACACACACCAACTTCTCACTCTGAATGTGATCATTGCTCACAGCAAGCATATAGCAATAAATATTAAAAATATGGAAGGACTTTGGCAGACTCTGGGCAGCCTGCAGGACTCTCCTAAGCTCTAACCTTCCTCATCCCCCAGCACACAGGGGTGGAGCTTCTGCTGGTGCTGGTCCAAACTTTTAAGAACTTAGGAGGACTCTGGGATGGAGGAGAGCTGTGATCGTGGACCCCGTTTGAGCAGGCATGGAGCTCTCCTGGAGCATTTCAGAACATTGGCAGACTCTGGGAAGCCTGCCATACTCTTTCTGGGTGACTTCTGAGAGCTTCAAAAACTTCAAAATGCAGGAGTAAGAAGCAACCTCAATTCTCTAGCCCACCCAGAAGAAGTCCAGGAGACAAAGACATACAAGAATTTGGAAATCACACACATGAAATCTCTGAAATGATAGCAACTGAAGTAAAGAAACAAGTCTCTCAGGCTATAGAAGAAATAAGAGCAGAAATAATCTCTCAGGTTCAAAAAGAAAGGACAAAAATCATGAGAGAATTCCTCAGCAAAACTAAAGAAGACATTGATATAAAAATAGAGGAGATAAAAAAATGAGGGAAACACTGAATGAACGATGCAGGAAAGAATTAGAATGAGTGAAACAGATTCAAATAGATATCCAGGAAATTAAGAATTCAACTGAAAGCTAGAAAAATCACTTGAATGACTTTCAGATCACAAGGACAGGGTTGCAACTGATGAACATGAAATAAAAGATCTTCTAACACTAATAAGGAACTAGCAAGTGATAATTCAGCAAGTACAAGACAATGCAAAGAAAAATAATATAAGAATAAGAGGTGTTGAGACAGAGCCCAAGCCCAGTCCCAGCGAGTATGCGGGAGAGCTCCCATGCTCCCTGCACCCTGTGGACCCCTCTGAACCCAATCCAAGCCTGGCGTGTGAGTGAGACCTTCAGCCATCCTCTTGGGACTCCTCTGAACTCCTCCAGACCCAGCCTAGGCCCGGCTTGTGAGAACATGCTCCACACGCTCAGGACCCTTCCAGAAGCAGCCGAAACCCGGACCCAGCAAGTGTGTGGGAGAGCTTCCAAGCTCCACTACACCTGCTGGACTCCTCCAGACCCAACGCAGGCCCACTTGTGAGTGAGTCCTTCTGTCCTTCCCTCTGGACCTGCCCAGACCCAGCCCAGGCCTGGCATACAAGCCTGGGGTGAAACTCTGCAGCTGAAGTCCCTGCTTCTCAGCTAGGGGCCTGAACCACTGAGCTAATCCAGGAGCAGAACATCTTGCCAGAGGGGCACAACAGGTTCACTTCCAAGGGCTGCCGCAGGAAGGAGCTGAGCACAGCAGCCTGACCAAAGCCAGGGACAACTGGATGAACTCAAACTTCGTAGATCTGCACCCAGTAAACTGAGACACTTTGCTAGATCCAGATCTATAAAAGCATTCTCCCTGTTTCTCTCTTGAGTGAGGGAGGGGGCAAAAAGTAACCGGAGTGTACTAGTCTGCCTGGAAAACACCATGTACATCAAGGGGAGGAGATCAGACAGAACTTAGAGGAAATAACTCAGATACAATTCCCTAATGCTCTTACTGTCAAAAATACAAAAAATTAGCTACAAAAGTTTGTCAACTATTAAATATCATTAGCCATTATTAGTGTTCCTTATTGTAGTTCTGTAAATACAAAACTATAACTGCCTTAATGATATAATCTCTCTTGGGTAAGAATTTCAGTATGACTTAAGGTTATAAATGCACCAAAGCTCTACACCAAAGGTCAGAGGACAGTGCTGTACAAGATGACAAAGAGAAGGAGCAACATGCAATCTCAGGCCCAAACAACAAATGCACAAAACACTAGCACAGAAGAAATTGGGAATCACACAGCTGAAATGTCTGAATTGATAGCGCCTAAAGTAAAGAAACAACTGCAAAAAGGTATAGAGAAACTCAGATCAGAAATGACCTCTGAAATAAAAAAGAAATATCATAGTTAATAACATCTGAAATAAAGAATCAGCTGCAGAAACATATAGAGAAAATCAGATCAGAAATAATACCTGAAGTAAAAAAGAAGAAAGGATAATTATAATGAAAGAATAACTGCTTCTCAAGAAGACACAGATAAAAAAATAGAAGAGAGTAGAAAAACTGTGGAATCCTTGAATAAGCAAAATAGGAATGAAATAGGTTACATGAAGCAGGGTCAAAGAGATACAGAGGAGTTTCAAACCTCAAACAAGCTTGCAAAACAATTTCAAGGAAAATAGACTTTCAGATCTTAAAGATGCTGTCACAGCTAGTGAAAAGGTAAGATCTCTTAAAACCAACTAGGATGCAGGAAAAATAATCCATCAACTGCAAGATGACACAAAGATGAACAACATAAAACTAATAGACATCAATGAGAAAGAGTCAATACAAATAATATTAAAAGGATATGGGCAGAAGTAATAGCAGAAAATGTCCTAAATATGATGAAACAATCTGACATTCAGGTATCTCAAGCATACAGAGCACCAAATAACTTCAACCCAATTAAAAACACACTGAGATGTATAATAGTCAAGATCCCAGAAATGCAACTCAAGATTAATATACTGAAAGCTGCTAGAGAAAAGAAACAGATCACATTTAAAGGAAACCCCATCAGAATAAGGGCAGACTTCTCTTCTCAAAGATTAAGGCAAGAAGAGCATGGAGCAGAGTACTTCAAGTATTCTATGAAAACAAATTCCAGCCCAGACTATTTTACCCTGCAAAACTCTCTTTCAAGTTTGATGGAGAAGTGAAACACATCCATGAAAAAGAACAACTAAAGAATTTCATTACGACAAAGCCAACACTACACAAACTACAAAAGATGTTCCCAAGAGAGACCAAAATAATCAGAACTCCACGACTGAAAACAGAAGTATCCCACTATGTATGGCACACAAACACAGGAGAAAAAAGAAAGAAAACAAGGTAAATAACTTGTCAATCATAAGTCAATACATCTCAATTATAACCATCAATGTAAATGGACTCAATTCACCAATTAACAGAAATAGACTCTCAAAGTGGATTACAAAGCAAAATTCAAAACTATGCTGTATACAAGAAACACACTTAACTCATAAAGAAATTCATAAGCTGAAAGTCAAAGGATGGAAAACAATACTACGCAAAGCAGAACCTCAGAGCAAAGCAGGGGTAGGAATCCTGTTCTCAACAGCCTCAACTTCCGACCAAGAATTATCAAATGAAGGCCACTACATACTGGTTAAGGGAAGAATTCAAGAAGAAGAATTAACACTCCTATATACGGATGCAACAGCATGGGAGCAATATAGTTGTGACTATATAAGACAAATCTTAATGGAAATGAAAATTCTAATATCCAATACCACCATCTTAACAGGATAACTTCATACACCCTTATCCCAAAAAGATAGGTCAAGTAGACAAAAAATTAGAAAAGAAGTAGCAGAACTGAATCAGAGATTGGAACAAATGTACTTAGTGGACATATTCAGAATGTTCCACCCAACTACAGATTAATACACATTTTTTTTAACTGCACATGGGTCATTTTCTAAAATAGACCACATACTGGTCCATAGGTCATGATTAAGTAGATGCAAGAAAACAGAAATTATCCCATGCATATTATCTGATGACAGTGCAATGAAACTGGAAATAAATGACAAAAGAAATCAGAAAAACCCAATAAATACTTCCAAATTAAGAAACAGCCTACTCAGCAACCAATGGGTCACAGATGAAATTAAACAAGAAATTGAACAATATTCACAATTCAATGAAAATTAAAGCAAAAATTATCGGAATTTAAGGCATGTGATGAAGGCAGTTTGTAGAGGAAAATTTATACCTGAGAACTCACACATTGGGAAAACAGAAGGGGAACAAATAAACAACCAAATGTTGTACCTCCAACATGTAGAAAGGAAAAGCAAAGCAAACCCAAAGCCCAAAGACGGAAAGAAATCGCAAAGATTAGTGCACAAATTAATTCAATCAAGATGAAGGAAACATTCAAAGAAAAAAAAACAATCAAAATCTGGTTCTTTGAAAGATTAAATAATATTGATAAGCACCTAGCTAGCCTCATCAAAAAGAGGAAATAAAAAATTCAAATACAAGCAATAAGGAATGAAAAATGTATAATCACCACAGACCCAGGGGAAATTCAGAAGATTATCAGGAGCTACTTTGAGGATCTTTACTCTCACACAACAGAAGATGAAAAAGAAATAGACAGATGCCTAGAATGGTACAAATTACCAGAACTGAATGAAGAAGATATAAGTAATCTCAATAACCCAATAAGAGCCAATGAAATTGAAAATGTAATAAAAAATTTACCGAGAAAGGTAAGTCCAGGTCCTAATAGATTCACAGTTAAATTCTACAAGAAATTTATGGAAGATATAATGTGTATAATCCTCAAACTCTTCAATGAAATTGAAAAGGAAGCAATCCTCCCAAAGTCATTTCTGGAGGCAAGTAATACATTGATAGAAAAACAAGTTAATGACACAATTAAAAAAGAGAACTACAGGCCAATCTCCCTCAGGAACATAGATGCAAAAATCCTCAATAAAATCCTAGCAAATAGAATACAGAAAACCATCAGGAAGATTACACACCATGACCAGGTACAATTCATCCCAGGGATGCAAGGATGTTCAGTATATGCAAATCTATAAATGTATTACACTATATCAATAGAGTCAAATCCAAAAATCACATGATCCTCTCGATGCATAAGACGAGTTTCACAAAGTCCAACACTTATTCATGTACAAAGTCCTATGGAAAATTGGAATAGATGAACTCTACCACAATCTCATAAAAGAGATCTATGAGAACAAAATAGGTAACATAATTCTAAATGGGGAAAACCTGAGATCCTTTACTTTCACATCTGGTACAAGACAAGGATATCCTCTATCACCACTCCTCTTCAATATAGTTCTGGAATCATTCACTAGTGCCATTAGAGCAGGGAGATTAATAAAAGGTATAAGAATAGCTAAAAAAGCAGTTTAACTATCATTATTTGCAGATGACATGATACTTCACTTGGAAGACCCAAAAATGTCCACCAAGAAGCTACTAGAATTAATACACAAATTCTGTAGCCTAGCAGGATACAAAGTCAATACCCAAAAGTTAATAGTATTCCTGTACACAGATCACAAATACACTGAGAGGGAAATTAGAGAAACAATACTTTTTCCACTAGCACTACAGAAAATGAAATAACGAGGAATTGATCTAAGGAAGTCAAAGATCTATTCAATGAAAATTACAGCACTCTGAAAAGAGAAATCATAGAGGATTTCAGAAAATTGAAAGATATTCCATGCTCCTGGATAGGAAAAGCCAACACTGTGAACGTGGCCATACTCAAAAAATTGTTGTACAGATTTCCTGCAAACCCTATTGAAGTACCACCAACATACTTTGCAGACCTAGAGAAATCATTCCTAAAATTTATTTTTAACAAGAAAAGACTGAGAATAGCAAAGCAATCCTGGGCAACAAAGAAAAAGCCGGAGGATCAATGGAATAGATTAGAAGATGCAGAAGCCACTACAAATACAGTCAGCCACTTTATCTTCAACAAAGGGGCCAAACATGCTTACTGGAAGAATGATTGCCTGTTTAACAAATGGTGCTGGAAAAACTGCCTCTTTACAGGCAAAAAACTAAAACTTGACTCAGGTCTATCATCACGCACTAACCTAAAGTCAAAATGGATTGAAGATCTAAACATTAAAACAGAAACACTAAATCTCCTGGAAGAGAAAGTATAAAGAACTCTTGAAGACAGGGGTAGGGAAAGAGTTCATGAACAAAAATCAAATCACACACGTAATATTTGAAAGAATTAACAACTGGAAACTCCTGTTATTGAGAAAATTTTGCATGTCAAAAGAAATTACCAACAAAGTAAAGACAACCCACATATTTGGAAAAAATCTTAACTAATAATTATTCAGAGAAAGGTCTGTTCTCTAGAATTCATAATAAACCAAAAAAAATTACAGAACCAAAATTTATAGACCCAATCCAGAAATGATAATTCGAGATGAACACACACTTCTCAGATGACAAAATTAGAAGCAAATAGATACAAGAAAAAATGCTCCACACCACTAGCCATCTGTGAAATGCAAATTAAAACAACAATGCCATACCATCTCACTCCAGAAAGAATAGCTATCATAAAGAAATCACCCAACAACAAATGTTGGACAGGCTGTTTGGAAAAAGGAAACTTCTCCACTGCTGGTGGGAATGTAGACTGGTGCAACCATTATGGAAATCAGTGTGTGGACTCCTCAAAAATCTAGAACTGGAAATTCCATTCAAATCAACTATTCCCCAATTGGGAATTTTCCTGGAAGATCTGAAAACATCATATCATAGTGATATGTGTGCACCTATGTTTATAGCAGCACACTTTGTGATAGCCAAACCTTGGAAACAATCAAAATGTCTGTCACCTGAGGAATGGATGAAAATCATGTGGCATTTTTAAACAGTACAGTATTACTCAACTGTAAAGAATGATAAACTCAAAGCCTTTATATTTAAGTGGTTGGCAATTGAAGATATTCTCATAAGTGAAATAAACCGGACCAGCTTGTCTAAATATCATATAGCCTCCCTTGTGTAAGAACTCAAAAGAAGAAATAAAAATTGAAAGGTATAACACAACTAAAAGGGAAATGAGAAATTAAAGATTAAACAGTGGAGAGAGGGCAAAGAGAAAAACTAGGAAACATGATAGGGGTAAAACCATACATTTTTATGCACAAGATGGTTAAAGCAACGATCCTGAGAATCTTCAGCAGGTTTTGGAAGCTAGCAGTTAAATGGTAGGATTCTCACCCTGACTAACTATATATGCTAATACCTGTGAACCAAGCAACTGAACTGAAGATAGTAATGTGTAATACTAGGGTCATTCTAGGAATGCCTGTCATTTTGGTCTTCTAAATATGTACAGCTTGTCATGTTATTAATTACTGCTATGCTGTCTCTCAAGTAAATGTTTGTTTTTTTTTTTAAAAAAAAGAGTGATAAATGAAAACAAGAGAAAAGAAAAAGAAGACATAGGGCTATCCTGCTACAATGCTGTGTATTGTTGCATTCTAAATTTCTGTGTATAAGCAACTGCACTGGAGATGGTAATCTGTAATAGTAGTTTCATGCTCCATGTGCCTGTCATTCTGGACTTGTGAATATGGGCTGCTTATCATGACATGCCTGTTGCTGCTGGGCTGTATCTCTCAGGTAGATGATTGTTCAAAAAGAAGGGCATGCTGAATGAAGACAAGAGACAGGAAATGGAATATTGTGGGACTGTCCAGCTTCAAGGTTGTATATGGTTAGATTTTTGGACTTATGTGTAAACATTAGAAGTATATAATTATTTATGCCTATTTAAAAATATATTCTAATTTTTAAATGTTTTTTCATCATATTCTGTAGGGACTTAAAGTTCAGCATATCAGTACTTGATGAAAAATACATGTTCCATGTT
>NW_004524813.1:3275933-3277707 GCF_000260255.1 Octodon degus
CTGAGGGGATTTCACTGGCTTTATCAGACCCAAAAGTTACAACTCTTGTTGCATAGGTCCTGCTTTACCTTGGTCTTGACCATCCAACAGAAAAGTATAAAAACGAAATATAAGAAGTAAAGCCATGCTGTTATGTTGAGCTGTGGGGGACTCAGGTCAACAATTTCTGACATTGCCAGTCAAGCAGAAGACTCAATACTATTATGGATTACTGGACTCTTTTAGAATATTTTGCTGAGTTTACATACCTATAATATTCAAAGAAGAGAACTTAACAAAAGAAGGGGATACAGATGAATGTCCATTTTGTATCTGTGTATTCAAAGTGGTTAGGATAGATATATAGTTATATTTTTTAATGAATAGAGAGATTTGTTCTAATGGTGTTTGTAAATAGGATATCATGTCCGCATCTTGTACAGCAATTAACCACTAGGAAGAATGTATGCAATGTGTTAATTATTGACACTGTCCTACCAATTTGGTTTGAAACTGGCTCATTGCTACTTGTTTCTCAAAAAGATTATGGAAAAAAAATAAATTTCTATGTAAAAATATGTAATTGTTTATTCCTTTTTAATAATTTTTATTTATTTCTTTTCTTCACATTCTGTAGGGATTTTAAATTTAACATATCAATGCTTGATGGGAATTACTGTTCCACATGATGTCTGAGATGTCTGATATTCATACAGATAGTGAGGTCCAGCTCAACTGCCTATGCTATAGTGTAATAATATCATTTTGCTTCTCTACTGGAGGGTTAACAACTTAAGTTTGCACACCAAAAATTAGAGAAAAAGTGGGCTTCAAGGACACCCAACATTTTGGCACTAGCCTTTCACTGTTAGTGAGGAGTCAGGACATAAGAGAACCTACATTGTAACATCATGTAATGCAGTGATGTCCCAAGTTTTCTGATGAACGAGATTATGGGGTGACAGAGAATAGTGATTGATGATGTAGAGTGTGCCTAAGGAGAGTCACATGGAGATAAAATATTCTCTCAGGCTTTCACATAGAGCAAATTGGTCAAGCAACGGCTGTGACTCATCCACATGGCTGGCACTAACAAAGTATGTACAAATTGTGGAACAGGGTACAGGATAAATTTTGAGGGGATCTGACTGACCTTGGCAGATACAAAAGTTACATTTCTCTTTACATACGTCTTCCTTCATCTTGGTCTTAAACATGCAGCAGAAATGTATAAAAAGGAGGTATAATAAGGAAAGCTGTATTAATATGCTGAGCTGTAAAAGGCTCAGGTCAACATCTTCTGGTGTTGCCAGTCCTACAAATAAGCCACTACTATTATGGACTACTGGACTGTATTGGATTATTTTGCTGAATTCACATATGTACAGTGTTTAAATGGCAACGGAATACCCATCGCTGACAAAACCAATCAAAAAAAGGGGATATAAATGAAAGACATTTTGTATCTGTATATACAAGATAATTAGGATAGATATACAATTGCTTTCTCTCAATTGCATGAGAAGAAAGATTTGTACTAATTGTGTTTGGACAGGATACCATGTCTGCATTTTATACTATGAATAACCACTAAGAAGACAACAATATGCAATGTATTAATTATTGAATCTGTCCTCCTAATAGGTTTTGAAACTGTCTCATTGCTATTTGTTTCTCAAAAGAATTAATAAATAAATGGGGCTGGAGAGATGGCTCAGTGGTCTAAAGCACCTACTTGGAACAAGCTTGGCAAAGCACAGGGACCGCAGTTCAATCCCCCAGCACCACATGCCAG
>NW_004524813.1:3277807-3280076 GCF_000260255.1 Octodon degus
TAAATAAATGTAAAAAAAAGAATTAATAAATAAAAGAATAACAGTTGTCAATGAAGCAGCTGGAGACAGCACAAATGATATAAAAAGACTACTTTCAGAAGTACCAGCAGAAAATTTTCCAAACATGAGAAAAGAACCTGCAATACTGATAAGAGATGCATATTGAACTCCACACAGCCATAATCGCAATAAATATACACCTAGACACATAATAACCAAGATATTAGAAATTCAGCAAAGGAATGTAATATTACAAACTACTAGAGAAAGGAAACAGATCACCTACAATGGAAAGCGCATCAGAATCACAGCCGATTTCTCTACACTAGCCATCAAATCAAGAAGAGTTTGGAGTGAAGTATTTTAGGTACTGAAAGAAAACATCTTCCACCCCAGAATGATGTACCCTGCAAATCTGTTATAGTTTCTGTTTAGGTGTCTCGCCAAAGCCTCATGCAGTCTTGGGCATCTTCTGGAGTTTGTGATTGATTGCTTTGTGTGTGGATGCTGCACCTGACCTGGGGTGGTAATTTGCATCAGAGTGTAAGCAGGGAAGAAGCTGGCTGCTTATGCTGCTGCCATTCCTTCTTTTTGTGTTCTTGCTGTTTGCCACCACCATGAAAGTTCGCCCTTTGCCATGTGCCACTCTACCTTGGAGCCAGCACAATATGGACAGAAACCTCCAGTAACAAGTTAATGCCAACTTTTCTCATAATATTCAATGAAATTGAAAGGGAAGCAATTCTCCCAAATTCATTCCTGTGGGCAAGTATTACTCTGATTCCAAAACCAGAGAAGGATTCAACTAAAAAAGAGAAATACAGGCCAATTCAATTCTTGAATGATAACAAATGCCGAAATCCTCCATGAAATAGTAGCAAACAGAATACAGTAGATCATCAAGAAGATTATACCTAATGATCAAGTGGGATTCATCCAGGAAGGCAGGGATGGTTCAACATACATGAATCCATAAATGTAATATACCACATCAAAAGAACCAAGAAGAAAAATCACGATCACCTTAAGAGATGCACAAAAAGCTTTCCACAGAATTCACCACTTATTCATGATAAAAAGCACTACAGAAAATTGGAACAGATAGTCTACATCACAACCTGATAAAATCCATCTATGAAAAATCAGCAGCCAATATCATACTAACGGGCAAAAGATGGAGGCCTTCACTTTAAATTCAGGAACAAGATAAGGATGTCCACTGTCTCCACTCCTATTCAATATAGTTCTGGAAACATTAGCCAGAGCAATTAGACAAGAGAGAAAAACAAGAGGACTAAGGATTGGAAAGAAGAATGAAATTATCATTACTTGTAGATGACATGATACTCTACATAGAGGACCCCAAAAACTCCACCAAGAGTCTCATAGATTTAATAACCAAAATCAGCAAGTAACAGGGTGACAAAGTCAACACCAAACAGCAGCAGGGTTTCTGTACACAATGACCAGATTGAGAGAGAAATTAGGGAAGCTGTGTCTTTCACAATAACATCCAAAAAATGAAATACATAGAAATAAATCTCACAATGGACAGAAAAGATTTATACAGTAACAATTAGGATACTCTAAGAAAAGAGATCAAAGATTTGAGAAATTGTAGAAATACTATTCCATGCTCCTGGCTAGGAAGAAGCAACATTTTGAAAATGGCCATTCTCTCAAAATTGTTATACAGATTCAATGCAATCCAAATTAAAGTGCCATCATTATACCTCACAGAGCAACAGGAAACTTTCCTCAAATTCATTTGGAATCAAAGAGACCCAGAATATCAAAAGCAATCCTAGGAAACAAAGGAAAAACAGGAAATATCACAATCTCTGACTTGGAATTATACTATCAAGCTACTCTGATAAAATCAGTATGGTACTGGCATAGAGTCAGACCTAAACATCAATCAAACAGATGAGAAGATGCAGACACAACTGCAAAAACACTCAGCCACCTTATCTTTGATAAAGAGGCCAAATAGGAACTAGAAGAAAGATAGCCTCTTTAATAAATGGTGCTGGAAAAGCCAGCTCTCCACATCCCAAAGGCTAGAACTAGACCCATGTCTATCACTATGCACAAAGCAGTCAAAATGGATCAAAAATTTTAATATAAAACCGGAAAAACTGAATCTTTTGGAGGAAAATGTGGGTAAAAATCTGAAAGACAAAGAAGTAAGTAGTTTGTGTACAAAAATCAAACCACCTTTGATTCTTCAAAGAATCAAAAACTGGGATCTCATCTTTTTGAAAAGTAC
>NW_004524813.1:3281421-3282787 GCF_000260255.1 Octodon degus
AATGGCCATGGCTCATCCACATGGCTGACACGGACAAAGGATCTACAAAGTGTGGTACAGGTTTTTAGGATAAATCCTGAGGGGACTTGACTCACCTTATCAGACACAAAAGTTACATTTCTTTTTATATAGGTCATGTTTTATCTTGGTTTTGACCATACAGCAGAAAAGTGTAAAAACGAGGTATAAGGGGGAAAGCCATGTTCGTATGCTGTGTTGTAAAGGGCTCAGGCCAACAACTTCTGCCATTTCCAGTCCTGCAGATGACCCACTACTATTATGGACTACTGGACTACGTTGGAATATTTTGCTGAATTTATGCACCTATAATATTTAAATGATAATGGAGTATCCTTCTCTGACTAAACAAAAAAATGGAGTACAAATGAATGACCATTTTGTATCTATATATACAAAATAGTCAGGATAGATATATAGCTACATTATTTTACTTCAATGAATAAGAAGATTTGTTGTAATAGTGTTTTTGCATGGGATGTCATGTCTACATCTTGTACAATGAATAATCACTGAGGAAAAGATGTGCAATGTGTTTTTTATTAAAACTGTCCTATGGATTGATTTTGAAACTATCTCATTGCTATTTGTTGCGCAATAAAATTATTTAAAAAATAAAAATAAATGAAAAAGATGTGCCATTTTTACACAGCGGGATATTATTCAGCTATAAAATAGGATAAATTTGAGTCTTTTTCCAGTTAATGGATGCTTATATAGAATATACTCTGAGGTGAAATAGAGAAGACCCACATGTTCACACTTGTATTTTCTCCTTAGTGTGCAAGCCAGAAAGAGAAAAATAGAATCTGAAGGCTACAGTAGATACTGGGAAAAGGGAATGAACTTGTTCAAAAGGAAAGAGCTATTGAGTTCAGAAGAAGGACAGGAGAGGGAGTGGGGGAAGGAGATTCACTGTGTGTGTAATCAGGATGGTTTGGACAATGTACTGTGCATTTCTGCTGTTCTATGAAAAGAATCAGTTAATGCTTTAATTTGCTTTGTCTCCTTTTTGAGTTGTTTGTATTTTTCTTTTCTTAATTTCTTATAAGTTTCTTGCTTTTTTTCTTTCTTCTTCAATGTTGCATGCATATATCTGGTAATAGGAATAACTGGTTGAAAGACAACACTATGTATTACAACAAATACTGTGAAATTCATGTTACTTTGTTAAGTGAAATTCTTTATCATTGTAATTTTTTCTGTTTTAATTCTAATTTGTATTTTCTTCAGTCAATAAAAAATATGTAAAAAAGACAATTTAAAAGTATAAAAGTGCTGTTTCTGCCTGAATTTTGGAGTCATTTACTCTAACTCTCTGAGAAGCATTGTTGCTGTTTTTTTTTTT
>NW_004524813.1:3293305-3306358 GCF_000260255.1 Octodon degus
GCAGGTTAGCAGGAAACTCTCCGCACACTCACCGGACCTGGGCTAGGACTGGGTCTCCATTGTTGCTGTTTTGATTGCATTATTTCCCTACCTGTTTTGGGAATACAGCCACTTTGGCAGTATGAGCTCTCCTTGTCCAAGAAAAGGATGCTGTTCCATTTTCTAGCATTCTGTTTATTTTCTCTTTTTAACTTGTACTGTACTTTTTATTGTACCACCTTTTTACTCCCTTGGTTTGGTTAATTTCCTATGTATGTAAGATTGTTCTAGTGATGGTGTGAAAGATTTTGTTTTCCAAATTTCTTTCTTGGTGGCTTCCTTACTGATATACAAAGTGCTATTTATTTTTGTGCATTGACTTTGTGCCTAGTGCTAAATTTGGATATTAATTCTAGAATTCATATATGAAAAAGTAAAGACTTTTATTTATAAACTCAGAACACTACTCAGTAATTTGCATGTCATATTCTGTAACATTTGTTAAGTTAATTTGATGAATAATATATGACTTTCCTTAGATCAAGAACAATATGTTATTTATTACTTATATTTCAAAAGTTTAAAACATATTTAACTAGTTGATTATTATGGTAAATTGGCCACTGTACCTATAAATTTACAATGTTATATTGATATCTTTTCAAAATAGAATCTTATCAATATAAGTTATAAAGAATTCAAGGAATGATTAGCACAAAAACTGACCATTGGAATTAAGAAACGTAAGCTAAATGATCTAACCAGTTTTATAGTCACTGTATCATGCATGTTTGAATTTTTCTTAAGTATTAGTAGGAAAAAGCTATTCATAGCATCTAGCTCAACAGCGGCTTTAGAGTTACCAGTGCTTTATGTCTCAAATAAAGCCATCAATATTTTTCTTATATTACACATATTTCTTCTGTGATATATTTTTATACATGCCAGATTTCACAATTCATAGCTTAAAACATTTAAACACAGCATCTGCAATAAACATTCTAAGCTTATCTCTCTATCACTGCAGTACACACCTTTAATAGTACGCACACTGAAACACGATAAATCTTCCATCGGTAAAATTTCTGCTAATGCGACAAAATAATTACATCCATGATTGAAGTGAAATTCCATATTAGTCATTGATTTGAAGAATCAGGTATAATACAACTTAAATTCTTTTCAAGTTGTAGCTATGATTCTCTTTTTCATTTTATTCTTATATCCTCTTTATTTTAATCTAAGTTCCACTAAACATAATTCTAAATTTATAAACCACGAGCACAAAATAATAACAACATTATTTAATAATGATGATAGACATACTCTAAGTGTTTACTGAAGGTTTTCTTTTCAAAATTGCATTTCTGGCATAAATTAATAAATATTAAATTAATAAATAACCAAATTATTTTGCCTAAATTGCTTTTAAACTATAGTTAACTTTGTTCATATATAAACATCTATTAGAACACTATGAATGTCTGAAGACAAAATGATTCTTACGATGTTTAGATATGCGTTTCTGGGCCAGTGAGTTAGCTCAGCAGACTAAGCGCCTGCTTAGGCAAGCACAGGGACTGGGGTTTGATCCCTGGCACCACATGCTGTGTAGGCCCTGCCGCCAGGTGCACTGAGCCAAGGCTAAGACCGGGCGTGGTGGTGTGCACCTGTAATCTCAGCCCTGGGGAGGCTGAAAGCAGGAGGATCACTACAAGGCCAAGCTGCATAGTGAGACCCAGCATCAAATACATTAAAAAGCAAACAAACACAGATATTTATTGCAAGTAGAAAACAAGCCTAGAGCATTTCTCTTGAAATTATGCCCTGATGAAAAAAAATTACAATGTTATAGATACACAATATCTGGTAAAACCAAAGTATGCTGTCCTCTTAAGTTTTGACCTCCAAACCCTTATGGGGATTTGCTTCTTTTTGTTAATTCTCACTCACAATAGAAAAATGACTACTTTCCCTGCTCCAAGTCCAGCTACACTAGCTTTTCAGAGACAGACTTTGCTAAATTTCCAAACCTAATTTGCACTCTCATTTTTCCCTTGATTCCAAGGGGTTTTTTGTTCCACTGTAGCAGCAGTAAGTTCTTTCTGGTCCTCAGTATTCCTCACATAATTTTGTTAACAATTTTTCTTCACAGCTTACAACAAATACTTTACCTAGGCTTGTAACTCATTGGTAGACACAGCATAACTGGAAATGATTTGGTACTTGTATAAAATTGTCTTTCTTTGATATTTTATTAAAGAGAAATCACCCTTTTACAATAAGAATGTTTTACTTTGTGATTAAATTTGCTTAGATATCTTTGCTCACTGCAGCATTGGGGAAAGCAGATATTCATGAATAGGTGCAAATAGTAGGTGTGCAGAATGCACGCTGCATAGTAAGAAAACTTTTTTTTTAACTGAAATTGTCTAAATCCAGAATTAATGCTGCCCAACATTTACTCTAAAAAGGATAACAAAGTGAAACTGAAAAATGTGTCAAGACAGCTGCCTTTTAATGCCTCAGAATTCTTCAAGATGCTTTATGACCAGTAGATTATGAACAATGCCACGCCCTGATTTCCTTAGGAAAGTACTTGCACACAGGTGGTTAGTCCTGCTCTATGATACTCTGTGTGTCTGATTTTCATCTTAATTGCATGTTAGAAACACATATTAAAAAGTTAATGAGGAACAATCAGTTTTAGCATCAACTGAGGATTCATTATTATTCTCCATATCAGACTCTGGAGTAAAGGACCATGCATATTATATAATTCTCTAGATATTATATTCCATATATATAGTTCCAAAATGGCATACATTTCCTTATTGCCTTTTTTCCTACTGTTATCCTATTATATTATATTTTTCATATTTCTCTCACTCTTACAAAAATGTTGAGTAATTTTAGAATGTAATCTGTAGTTCTTAATATAATATGCACATTGCACGTGTGCATAGTGAGATTTTCAAAAGCACTGGCTTTGGTCTGTTTCTATATCACTGTTTAACTCATTAGATGCAAATACTATTCTTTGCATTTAGACACCATGATTAGCCATGTACAATGGATGCCAATTAGTACAGTGCATAGTACCTGAATGGCTAATGTGTTTTGCTGTTAATTCATTTGCTGGAATGGTTTTGTTTTCTATACTGCATATGATTAAAATGTTTACTAAACAAGCAATTTTTGGCATAGTGAGGGAGAGCATTCAAACTTCCATACACAGTTTTTTTTCTTGTGATTGATACCTCAATATCATTGAACCATTATTGCTTTGATATTTCAAGATAATATTGATTTGATTTCTTAAATCTTTCTTCACAGCCAAGTTACTATAATGAAAATGAAAAGTATTGCCTGATACTGTAGTTAGATTTATTTGAATTTCTCTTAGTGTTTCAAAATGTACCAAAGTGTTTTCCAAGAATTAATCTTTCAAATATATGTCAATATCTGTTGGTATGTATTGAATTATTTGTTTTTCTGAGTTACTCAAGTACAAGCACATATTCACTTGGTTGTCAATTCTCTACTTTGCATTTCAGTTTATAAAAGTAGTCACATAAGCACATGTATTTAATAAGAATTGAGTACTATCCCCTATGTAAGTTGACTGCAGAAACTTTTTCCCAAAAAACCTGATTCCTAGAGGTATTTCCTTCATGATTACTGATGAGATGGAAAAAATGACCTTCACCAGTGGACAGCCGCGTGGACTCCGAGCTTTGCCACCGAAGGCAGTTTTGGTTGTGTTGTGCTGCTTTCGCCAGCCTAGTGCTAGACTGCCGTGATGGCAGCCACATCATGCAGCTGTGGTCTCATTTTTCTCCAGCGGTTTTTCCACTCAATCAGACTTGTACACAAATGTCCACACTGCAGGAGAATGCTTTTCACTGCAGCATGTCTCCCAGGAATAGCGTCATGCCAGAACCAGTTTGAAGACCACAGTTGAATGTTTATGTCTAGTATTCATTTTTTCCCTTAATGCAATTGCTCTGAGCTTAATGGCACAAAGAAAAAGTGCTTTATGAACAAATGCTGCTATGCAGTGTTACCATCATGTTCCTGAAGACTGAACCACTATTTTTTCCTATTTTGATTAACTCCTAAAGTTCTTAACTTTGGACTCGTTTATGTGACTCAGTGTTAATAAGCTACACCTGCCCCTTTCAGTTAGCCAAAAGGACTGCTTCTTAGTGATGTCACTACAGACAAACACTGTCCAAACTATATCCTTTTGGGAACAGAGTTCAAATCATTGGTATCTTTCATTGGCTTTCTGCTACACTTAACTACTAAAATACTGGATTATCTTGCACCTAAAAGAATTAAATTATAGCTTAAATTCAGATAGTTGTATCTCTAAAATCACTTAAGGAATCCTTTTTCATTGTGTTGCATCTGTTTACAGAAACTATACAAGGAAGTTTAATCCTGTGCAACTCATATAATCTATTCGAATCACTTCATGAGATAAAAAACCTATGTAATAACTTTTCTCACTATTTACTGAAGGTAATGCATCACTCATAACTTTAGTGATTTTTCAGCATCAAACAAAACTTTCAATATGAGAATACATTTCAGTTTTTACAGAGAACCATCTTTCAGCAATGGTAAATCATAATTATATGTTCTATTTCTATAAATTTGAGAGAAATATTTTCCCTCTTTGGCTAACCTCTCAAAAATAATTTGTTTCTGTGTTGTTACTAATTTCTGCAGTAATTACAAAAATTTTTTCAAAAAATAAATTAGTCTAATTAAATATGGTGTAAACAAGTCTGATGTCATTGACAACTGATTCTTGTAAAGAATTAAATACAATATTGTTGTATAATTTCATTTCAAAGAAAGTTACATTTAATTCAAAATCAAATTCATTAATCAAATAGTACAAAAGACCCACAAAATTACCATATTTATATATACCTATTTGGTATTTAGAATACATTACGAAAAAGTTCATTTTACTTATGTATATTTTGGAAATAAAAAAGCTTAACTATATATAAGAAACAAACAACTACCTTCCATGTTTAAGCTATTATTATTAATATATATTAGTGTCATTTTAATTTCACTGATGATTTTATAAAGCTGCAAATTAATTAAAATAAGATATATATGTAACAGAAGAAGATATAACTTTCAGTTTGTAGGATTATTTGAATTATCTTTCTGAAATGTCTATGATATTTTTATATGAATGAACCTGTCCCAAGCCAGCGGGTCAGTCAAGGAAGGTCAGCTGGGGGAGGAGCGGAGAAGTGAGGAGGGACAAAGGACAGGAGACGCGAGAAATGGAGACAAGACAGGATTCTGATCAAATCTCATTTATTCAGGGGAGGTGCTGGGTGTACATAGTGGAGGCGCAGGGAAATGACGTCAGCGGGTAAAAGGCGCGAGTAACTAGGCAACCGGGCTATGACAGGAAGTCCCGCCTCCGGGGCATAGCAGGAGACTTATGGGAAATGGTGGGGTGAGACGAATTAGGAGCTTAGCTCAGCAGACATAGGGGAAGAGGAATCCGGAAATCCACTTGCAATAGGATTGGAGGCCTGGAGTTATTGAGCCTCCAACATGAACCAATGTTCATTTTAGCTTATTTTCTATCAAATAAGAATTTACCTTCTTTAACATAATAATTGCAAAAGTTGTCACTTCCTGTTTACTTGAATTATCTTTCTGAAGTGTCTATTTTTTATGAATACTGACAGATATCAATTTTAAGCTGAATAAGAATTTCATTTCCTTTGCCCAATTTGTCAGCACATATGAGTTTACTTTCTTTAATTATTGTTAAACTTCTAAAAAATGCTCAATTTAATTACATGGAGTATATTCTTCTAGAGGCATGTGCTGTAAACATGTATGCAGGTTATATTATATATGTTACATTCTATGTAGACATAAATGAATGATGTGTTTTGAATTAAATCTAATCCATTTTTAATTAACAAAATTTAAGTTACAAAGTGTGGGATTTAAGAATTTTAAATGATATATTTTCATTTCATGAAGATGAAGTAAGCTGTCAGGTTACTGTTATACAAAGGAGACTATTTGCCAGCTCGTCAAGTGTGCTTGGGGATGGACGTAGAGGGAAATACTGCAAAGAATCAAGTAAAGGAGGTAGCTTTAGATGCTGAAGCTTGTATTATTATTATTGGATTTTAAATTATTCCCTGGAAAAAAAGATAAGAAGAGAGGATGGCATTGTCCTATAAAGTTTCACAAAATTTCCAGAAAACAGCCAGAACTTCTACAAAATTCCAGAAAAATTGCGAAGTATGTGCACCCCAGTGGTTGCAGAACAGGCTATGTGGGTGTGTGTTTTCCTTCAATCTCAATTTTTCCTTCCCACGTCCTCCTCTCTGTACTTCTCTTTCATAAAAATTCTAGTTTTTTCAGCAATCCTTAAGGTGATCTCAGACTAGACAAGGTGTCATAAAAGCTTTAATCAGCTTGGACTAGAGTTAGACTATTTTTTTTCCTTAGCCCCAAAGTGCCACAATCAATTTGTTCTTTTAAGAATTTCAGCATCAGTATATCTTTGTACTTTTCCCAAACATTTCTCTACCTCCTACTAAACCATGATCACCAATTGTTCATTATTTTTGAGGCAAATTCTACTTTATTATTGTTCATTTTCAAGTTATGTAAATTGATCCTCAACAGTATCATGGCTATCAAGATATTCTAATTTTTAGATATGCTTGTGTATTTCAGAATGTTTTGTGTAAGCCTTAACGTACTATTTAAAGACAATAATCAAAGACCCCATTGTAGAAGATACAAGAGTTCATTCAATCTCTCCACCAAGCTAGACTCAATGAGTGTTGTACACTCTGACCAGTGATTAGATTATTAGAATGCTCTTTGTGACAGTATTGCTCTCACACACTAATCTTTTTCATTCATATTTAATTATGAAGGCTAAAAATTATGAATTAGAAATCCTCATCCATTTATTCCATGGATGTTAAATTGCATGAATACTCAACAATACTAAATATCAAAATATGAATAAAACAAATACATTATGGTATATGAAGATATACTGCTTCACTGTAGCAATTGAACTTCTAAAATCATTTTTACCTGCACTGCTGATGCTTTTAAATTATTTTTTCTTATTTTTTCCACTAATTTGTCTTAGAAGAAAAAGTGATTACTCAATACTACTTCCTCACATAATATCACATTACAAAGATTGTACCTCTTTCTTTTCAAGCTATACTCATTAAATGGTATCAGAAACATTCTCTCCATAAACTATTTCTTTCTTCCTTTCATAATGCAACTTCTAGTTGCAAAATGGATTTCAACACCTTTTCTTTCAGTATTCAGAAAGCTGTATGTACCTATTAAAGAACTTTTCTTAACACCTTTTAGTCAATGCAGTCAAATATTAGCTGATGATTTGTCCTGAAATCCAGTCTTTCTAAAAGTAAAGTTCTAACTTCTGATGATAAGATTTTGTTCAGCTGCTGGTGGGCACATCCTTCCTGGATTGCTGAGCACACACTCACTTCTCTCGATGTTCCTGCTGAGCCAAGGTAAACACAGGCATTCCATTAACCTCTGAAATTATTGCACAAAATTCTGTTCCCTCAATGGATTTTAGAAATTAGATGAAAAGAAAGACAATGCATATATTTTCTATATTCAGTTATGAAGAACATAACTTGTGTAAACTATTAGTATTTAATCACTTTAAATTACATGTGCTTCTTTTTAAATGAATAATCATTTTCCCATAAGAATCTAGGAATATTAGTTTTCCAGAGTAATAATGTGCTTCTTCATTGCATTAGAATAAAATTAGTAATTGTCTTGAAAAATTCCTAAACATTTTTTCCAAACTTCTCTCGAATTTTTAATCATGGCATCATTGGTTTTCCTATATCATGAAAAAATGCCAATGCATTCTGATAGTTTTATGAAGGAGCTAAAGTGTAACAAAGACATAGAGATATAAAATTATTTCCTGTGGATAAAGACACCCAAGGGAATGGTATGAGAAAACCCTCTGGATAAATTTTCAAGATTAAATTTAACATGGCTGGGGAGATAGCACAGTGGACTAAGCTCCTACTTAGGCAATGCAGGGACTGAAGTTTCCTCCTGGCCACCACATGCAGCCTGGGCCCCGCCCTTGGGGCGTGCAGAGGCACGACCCCGGCAGGGCGTGGTGAGGTGCACAGGGAATCCCGCGCTGGAGAGGCTGAAGGCAGCAGGATCACTATGAGTCCAAGGTGCACAGTGAGGCTTTGTACCAAATACATTAAAAAATAAAATAAAACCAATACTAAATTTAACATTGATGTACACAATAAAGGGCTGGAAATCAATTTCTATGAAATCAAACATTAAGTGAAAACATAGAAGTATTATTTATTCACTCATTAACATCAGACAGACAAAACTGTGATTTATTGCACTAATTTTTAAATGACATTTGATAAACCCCTTCACACATGTTTAGCCTGAAATACTTAGCACACTTCTTAATTGAATAATTCTATGAGAGTTTTAAATTTTTATGGCATCTACTTAATGAAATCAGCATTTCCCAGTGGTAATCCTGCTCTTTGCGCCGAGGTCCTGAAGACGTGCAGCGCGTGCATCCCGTCGCCACGCGGCTCCTCGCAGCACCCTCCAAGTGGCAACGTCAGTGGCGCCATATGCTTCAACCATCTGGAGGATGCTGTGTTGCCCGTACTGTGCTGCATACTTTTCCATAACAATTTCTAAAACAGAAACTTACAAACTTTGAGAGGTAATTAGCACTAATTCAAGTCAGATTTATTGACACGTTGGTGGAAAAATTATACAATTCTCTTTAGTAGTTGTCACTGCATGGTAATATGAATAAATTAACAAATCATAGTTTGAAGTCTTATATTTAACACACATATAGAATTTGAGTTTTCCAAGTTCCAGTTTTGCTTAGCAGAGTTTTTTTTTATTTAAAACTTCTTAATATTTATGCCTAGGTTTTAATGATGTCTTTAAAATAGTTTCAAAGTATAAATTTTTTCAACATTTGGCAGAAATTTTATAACTAAATTATAAATATTTTCAGTCATTTTTGTGGTTTGTGTCTAGTTGTCCACCCAAAGCCTCATGCAGTCATGGGGCAGACTTCTAGAGTTTCCGATTAACTCATGATCCACTGGGATTATGGCTGTGAGTGCTGCTGGGATTAGGGGTGTGAGTGCTACACTCCAGCCTGGGACGGATAGCCTGAATGCAACATAAGGGAGGCAGATTAGCTCTCTGGGGCCATTGTTGCTGTTACTCCTCCCTTTACTTTCTGCTCTTTGCTCCCACCATGAAAGGTTGCTCTCTGCCATGTTCCACTCTGCCTTGGAGCCAGCTGAGTATGGACTGAAATCTCCAGTAACAGTGAGATAAATTAAATATACCTCTCCTTCCTTCATTCTGAGTGTTAGGTATTTGTCCCAACAATGAGAGAAGAGTAACTGAGACAATCGTGTGTGCTTATTTATTTATTTATTTATTTATTTTTGTATTTTAGGGAAGGGACTAACAGGGTGTTCAGGGTCTCACTACTAGATCGACCTCGTAGTGATCCACCTGTTTACAGCCTCCCAAAAGCTGGGATTACAGGCGCACCACCACACCCAGTCTCAATTGCTACCTCAGTGCTCTCCAGTGGGGGCAAGCAGGACAGGCCTGGGAATCCAACCCCCAGCCCCTGTACCTGCCGCAGGCACTTTAACTCACTGAGCTATTTGGCCAGCCCTGTATCATTATTTTGACTTACACATTTATATATCTCATTTCTAGAAGTGATTTTATTGTATTTTAAGAATACTTTTAGCAACACAAAGCATATTGACATGCAGAGGAAAAGCAATATGGTATAGATTTACTTGCCTATAATGTCAGTGGATTAACAGCAAAATTAATTTTTTCATGAAATATTTGAAAAATAATTTATTTAAAACCAAAAATATTGTCACAAAATATTTTTTCAGTAAAATTAGTCAATTATTGTCTGTTAAATTCATAGAACATGCTGTTGATACGTAACTGAAGTTGATATGTTTATGTACCTTTAGATATATAAATAATACACATTTGATTAATTGAATGCTATCAATTCTCACATGAATCTGGACAAAACATCTCAATCAAGTAGATGAGATCCTGACTAAAGTCATGAGGGAAAACACCCATTTAAAGCAAGTTGTCTATGTAGTGGCACATACTTGTGACAAACTTACCTTATAATTGTTACATTGGATGTCAATGGAATTCCAAAGTATCTTGAGTTTTCTGAGATATCATGATTTCTTTATATAAATAAGCTAACAGGAATGAGAAATATACATATGTACATATATATGTATGTAATATACATATGTTATAATACACTATATATGTATTTATATTATACATATATATTGTATATACTAGGTATCTCCTCCATTCAAATGAATGATGCATGTCCTATCAATCTTCACTTACAGAATGCAAGTTCAAAGATAAAATTATAGAGAGTTTCAGTAATGGCAACAGCCAAACCTTAAAGCAGGGGGAGTGTCCTACTGGGAGCAAATTCCTTTGCAACATCACAGGTGTTACAAAGCTGGCTTTTTAAACTAACTGCTATCCTAAATTTCAATGCTATATTGTTTCTCTAATTTAACCTTGAGGTTTCTCTTCAAAGAGTGGGTATAAATCAAATGTTGCCTTGAGGATCTGGGCAAAGGAATGGGCTGTAGATAATTACACTGAGCCTTTCAGGAGCTATTTCTCTGTCATGACCTTGTTGGGACCTTCTGAAGCTGGAAACTGATCATTTGTAGGAGGGCAGGAGGAGCCCTCATTGCCTAAAGCAGACAAGCTACCTCAGTCTTGAGAAGAGCATCCTGCCTGGACACTGTGGACCATTAGTACCTTGTGTCTTGTAACTTCACAAAAGTATAAATAAATAAATGTCCTTACTGTTGTTCTGGGGTCCCGCATGGCCCACCACCTGACCTCAGCTATTATCTCTTGCCTTTATTTTCTAAATCCTCTTGCCTGGGACCATGGAGAGATCACCAAATCCCTACACTGCCATGTGCATGTCTTATACCTAAGGACCTAACCCCTGAGGACATTCCTCTCACAGAAAACAAAGAGAAAGAAAAGGAAAAGAAAAACGGTAGGCAGCCTTGTGGTTGCCATCTGTTGCTTCCTAGCTATTCTCTAGAAGACCCATGACAGGAATCAAAGACAGCTATGGTTTATTTTGCTCATGTGAGATAAAACACAACAAGGCATATGCAATGAGGGCAGTACTTTATTACTTACATATCCCAGAGAGAAGACATCAGGTGTCAGGGCCAATGACAAGGTGACAACTGCCCAGGTGATACCCACTCATCCAGTGTTTTGAGCAAGGCAAAGAGACATTTTGTGCAGGACTAAGCCATTACTGGGGTCCCATGTATCTTTCAGTCAAGTTGCTTAAGGCAAGTTTTAAGTGATTGGGTTTATGGCAAGCAAGTATTAGTTCCATGGAATTATTTTACGAGTGAGAAGGACAACTATAGCTTAAGTATGTGCTCTGAGTAGATAAGCCAAATAGGTTATGTATAGCTGTTCCTTGGAGCCGTGATCTCCAGGAAGCAGTATAAAAGGCATAATCAAATAATAATCCTGACTCAACAACCTAAAACCTTAGAGGAGCTAAAGAATCAGAAACTATCAAACCTGATGACTGTGCTTTATTTCAAGTCTGACAAAGTAAAATGCATGCTCAGAATACAACACACTGCATCATGAAATTGGGAAACTTCTCTCCATAGCAGCAAGCACGTGCCTGGTTTCAGTTTTAGAGTCTTTACAATGTACACAAATGAGGTTAGGATAATTAAGGGCAATCAGATCCTTCAGGAGTTTTACAAGGAAATTTGCATCCCTACTAGGTATAAATCTTTTCGGTAAGTATTTCATAGATATTCTTTTAAAGTGTCTACTTAGTACATACTTTTTGGCTCATTTTTCAGAATTGAGTATCACATTTAATTGTTACATATCTTTAGAAACAATATTCTAATGCATTTTGAAGTTACTAGTATGGAAATTGTTTTCTAATATGTTAGTCAGTTTACTAACCACCTACTGGTACAATAGTGCCCTGTAACTACAGTCTCAATTTCATGGGTTTCAAAAAATGTTTTCATTTTCTCGAATTCTTATCTGTGTGTTGGGTGACCCTCAACTGAATTCAGACAAGAAAGGCTGTTACTGGCTCCTAGCTACACAATTCATATTAGTTCTTATTTTTCTCTGCTTTCCTTGTACGAGTGAATGGAGCTAGAGAAAAGTACCGCGCTCAGCTCTACAAATACTATGATATTTCACAATATATTCTGTAGCATTTGTTAATGGAAATGAGTTGTATTCCACAGCTCAAAATTAGCTTGTTAGTGCATAGGTAGAAGGAGAAGTGCTAGGGATGCAAACATGAAAAATGAATCCAGGTTATTTCATGATGGAAATTTATTCACATGGAAAGGGGGTAAAAGTAGGAAGCAGAATTGACTCTCACTTATATGTTTTGTCTTAATTTTAAATAATTAAATTTTTAAAAACTACTAAAATATAATGAAAAGATGTCACATGATTTACATTGGTTTTCTTTAATGTTTCAAAGAATTTTTTTACTGTGAGAAGAAACAGCAAAAGTAAAATCTAAAAACTAAAATAAAAAGGCAATGAAAGGCACTGCTGTTGTCTAACATCAAGTATGTGTGTGAAAGTTAGTGAAAATCATAAGCAGATTCAAATATTGTTTACACTAATGTAAAAAGAGTTAATTATAGCTAAGTAAGATCAAAATCTATGCTATTCAAAAAAATAGCAGGTTAAATATGTAAATGTGTTGTTCTTTTACCACACAATTTTCATGAGATTTCTTCAACATAAAATTGTTAAATATTTATAATAATTTTATTAATGCTTAGGGGATTAAAACCATTTTATTGTCAATTATTCATTTTGCTTTCCCTAAAAAACAAATATTGGTCATATTTA
>NW_004524813.1:3306523-3308019 GCF_000260255.1 Octodon degus
AGGAGGGCTCATGGTCAATCAGACTGGTAGTGATGAGTCCCAGCTAGTAGTGAGACCCTGAACACCCTGTAGACCCTTCCCCCCCAAAAGAAGAAAATTCTATACAGTTACGGAACAAAATGCAGAGGTTGAGATTTTGGTGATGTAAAACAAAGGGGATTAATCCTTGGATGTCTGTGAGGGTTGTCAAAGTGTGCACTTTTTTCTTTCCAACATGTTCAATAAAGGCTGCAGCCTCTGAACTTATTCAGTCATCTGCTAAGTAGATCATATAGTTTGAAAATGTATTGAAATTTTTTCCATTGCATATTTTGAAACATGTCCAAAGATTCTAAGAGTGGAAAAATAATATGGAAAGAAGAAATTTGCTAGAATCTATAATTCCTGATGAACACAAAGAGAAATGTGTGTAGAGTACATTGGTTTTGAGGACATGGCTACCTTAGCACTACATGTCTTAACATCGGGATAATACCCCCCAGGAAAGGCATTTGGAATAATCCTTCACTCAGAATATTCTCAATGTGTTGCCGCCCTTGTCTGTGAGTCTTTCTCCTGAGCTGGTGCAGCTGTTACCGACACTGGTGTGGCTACCTGGGGTCAGCACACTGGAGATAGAGAAGCTGTGTTCACTGAACTCTCCATCTTATATAACCCACAACTCACCTTTCTATGTGCTCAAGAGTCACAAGGCTGATTTATTAGTATTTTTCTCTAGCATTTAGATATAGTGCCAGAAGATATGCATAGAATATTATTGTTGAAGAGAAAAACATGTTAATGAGTAGCTATCCAAATAAGCTTCAAATAATTCATTGAATCATGTATTTTAGACAGAAAATTTATAAGTACATATCGAACAAGAAACAAAGCACCATAAGATTATCTTTTAATGTGATTGTTATAATCATCTTGAATATTAGTTCTTTAAAGAAACATGTGCCTGTCAGATGAAAATGCTGTCACCCATTACAACAAATAAAATACAGTGCACTATATTCTTTTTTGTTTTTGTTTTTGTTTTTGTTTTTGTTTTTTGCAGAACCAGGGATTGAACTCAAGCCTTTGCGCTTGCCAGGGAAGCACCTATTCCACATGAGCCATCTCTCCGGCCCTAGTGCACGATATTCTTGATATTTATTTCCAAAATTATCAATCTAAATTATAATTATAAAAGATTTAATCTTAACATACATTTCATGTGAAAATTGAGTACAATTTTATATACCATGTAGTTATTATATAGCATGTATATGTAAATATACAAAGATTTTCAAAGCAAAAAGCAAAGCTTTTAAGTTTTCATTGCCAGTTGAAATGTAAGAGTATCTTGACATTTAAGAAATTTAAGCCAGCAAGTTTTAAGTACGTATAGCCTTTACTAAATCAAGGAAAAACAAGGAAATGCAAATTCATTTCAATGGAATAAGCTCAGCAAACAGTGCTAACAATGAAGCTCATTTGTTCTGTTAAGCACAGAAATCCATGTATGACAG
>NW_004524813.1:3308479-3330466 GCF_000260255.1 Octodon degus
TATAAAATTAAATCAATGATTTTCTGTTGTTTATCATTAAATGATTTTCAAAATACATCCTAGTGTTAAAAAAGTAATTTTAATGACCAAACCCCTATGTATTCTATATATGACTCAACTGCTCTAAACCCAAATTATGCTTTATAACAAAGCAAAAATCAAAAGCTTTGTATTACTGTATCTTCTCAAAATATCCACTGCGAAATTTGCACACACGCATTCACACATGCGAGCACTAGCATACAGATATTTCTTTTTACTGAAAAAAATCATAGTTTAAGTCTTAAAACAGAATTCTTCCTTTCAATATTTTCATATATTATTTTTTAAGAGTCAAACAAAGCAGTTCATGTGCTTCTATCTATCTGCCTTCTGTACCTTTCATGGAATCAGTTGCTCTCAGTCACGGCTTTTCCCATCCCTTTCTATTCATGTGTCCACAGCACTGCATTCTGGGACCATCTTCTCCTGTGTCCTGCTTCCAGGGAAGCAATCTGTTTCTCATTAGCACAATTCAAGCCGTGTACAAGGATTTGCAGGCTGTCTCCAAGCACTAGGGCATCTTTACTGGGAGCTGCAGGATTAAAGAGGTGCACTGCAGCTCGATAATGAGATATTATCTACCTTCCTTTTATAAAAGTTCTATCAACAATAATTCTATAAATTCCATCCTTTGAAAACATAACTTCTTATCTCCAGGGAGATAGCTCAGTGGCATATGCACCTGCCTGGATAGTGCAAGGTCCCCAGTTCAATTCCTGGTAAGAAGGAAGGAAAGAAAGAAAGAAGAAAGAAAGAGAGAAAGAGAAAGAAAGAAAGAAAGAAAGAAAGAAAGAAAGAAAGAAAGAAAGAGAAAGAAAGAAAGAAAGAAAGAAAGAAAGAAAGAAAGAGAAAGAGAGAGAGAGAGAAAGAAAGAAAAAAGAAAGAAAGAAAGAAAGAAAGAGAAAGAAAGAAAGAAAGAAAGAAAGAAAGAAAGAAAGAAAGAAAGAAAGAAGAGAGAAAGAAAGAAAACATAACTTTCTAAGGAATCATCTGACAAATGTATTTGGACAGTGACCTAAAAATGACCTAAAAAGACATCTCACAGGTTTCGCTATTGTTACATTTCTAGTTGTAGCCTTTTCTGGAGATTGAGGTGTATCACACAAAGGACAAACTCTCACTGTATCTCAATGCCCCTTTGTCACAGATAATAACTAAATAGGCAAAAAAAAAAAAAAAAACATAATGAAATCATGAAACTGAATGCACTGGAAGCCAGTTAAAAGAAGAAAGAAAATTCAAGGAGACAGTGAAGGAGCTGCCTGGTGAGAGAGTGCTGCCTGAATTTCTCATTTTTAAGGCTTTCACTTGGGGGTGAATGAACTCACAGCCACTGGTCCATCCAGAACTTGCAGAGAACCAAACACCTGAAAAAACAACCTAACCTGAAGACAGCCACAGCCCTTAGAAGATGCCGAGGAAATATAAGTAAGAGCACTGCAGATGGGAGCCCTAGAAGGTTCGTGGCCATCTGCAGACACAGGCACTCTCACGGCAGACAGGAGTTCAGGAGGTAAACTGAGAAATTGTAAGAAGGAAATACGTGCAGCTGCAAACTATGATTTTTTTTTTTTTTTTTTGGTGGAACTGGGGATTGAACTCAGGCCCCTGTGCTTGCCAGGCAAGCACTTATTCCACTGAGCCATCTCCCCAGCCCTGCAGACAATGATTGAGGCGACATAAACACAACATTTTTCAAATACATTGTCAGTGTTTAGAATGTGCATACGCTTATATTTAGTTCTTTGTATATGCACGCAGTGCTCCTCATTATTAGATTTGAATTGTCTTCATGGGGTTGCTAAATTTGCATAGGAAGTTTGCACATGACTTACTACTCATAAGTTATAATTCATATTCAGAATACGTCTATACATTTAAATGCATAATTAAATTTTAATTTCAATAGGCTGCATATGTGTTAGACAATGAAGAAAGGTTCTCAGTGAAAAAATATTAATTCATAAAATTGTATTATTATTTGATATGTGCTAATAATACATAAATTATTACTCATTACAATAGGATAAAGCAGAAGAAAGCAAAGAAGAACATAAGAAAAAACAAAGAGAAGTTGTGAGAAATAAAAAGGGATGAAGGAAGAGGAGAAAGGGAAACAAGGAGAAAAAATACAAGGCGTTAGTATGTGTGCAGGTTTACATCATATTTTTAAAAGAATCTATGCTTCAGCAGAAATTTTTCCTCTTTAATTTTAGCTAATACCAATTTACCTTCAGAGAACAATGTCCTATAAGTGTTAAATGTCATATATATTTCCTTTCTTAATGTATTCTAAAGGAGACGTTGTACATTGGTAGAACCAGAGTTGTCATTCAAGCGGCAAGCCTGTTAATCATCATTTGTTTCTTTTGATTTAGCAATTAATTTGAATGGCTGCCAAAGAAGCAATTGTTTCTGCCAACCAAAATTGAACTGGAAAAAAAAGATTATATAGTAGTCTCTTTACCCTCTGAAACAGCATTAAATTTGGTTCCCTAAGGTTTTCAATGAGCTGAATACAAGTTAAGCTGAAGTTGAAGGCAATTTAAATGACAGTTGAAAGTGCAAGTTGCAAGCAGCATGTTGCCTAAATAAAGCAGTAACCTTGTAATCAGGCTCTACTTGCCCATTTCAAAGGCCAAATATCTGTCACTTCACAATGGGTATTATTTTCCTCTCCAGTAAAATTTACAATTTTTTCAAGTGTAGACTTTAAAGAGCACTTAGAAAGACAATGTTCAATGCCATTTTTCACCATATAATCTTCTTGATTATAGGTTACTTTAAGCTCTTTCAATCTCTTCATCCTTAGAGCTTTGGTCATTACTTTCTCTTAATTCAAGGAGAAGAAAGACTTGTATTAATAGTGCTTAGAAAAGATATCATATCTGCATCTTGTACTATGAATAACTACTCGAAAATAACAATATGCCATGTATTAATTACTGTAATGGTCCTACTAACCTGTTCTGAAACTGTTTCAATGCTATTTCTTTCATAATAAAATTAATAAAAAGAAAAAAATAAAATGTCAACTACTTGTGAAAAGAGGTGTTAAAAAGTTTTAAAATTTAATTTTCCAGATAATGTGAATAGATGATTTTTCATGATACAATTCTCATTTTAATTTTTGAAAATGTATATGGAGTTGCATTTTATCTTTGGCAATTTCATGGTGTTTTTAGTTTACTGGCTTGAATCATTTTTTTCTTTACCTGTAGAAAAAAGTTGCAAGGCAAAGAAATGACAAGTTCTCAGTAATTTTGCTGAGGTTTTTTTGTTATGTAATATTCTGTATAACTTTGGGATTCCCCAAAATTTTAAGTTCTTATATCCCCATTCTCCATTGTTTCCTTGGCAGAGTAGGATTGAAAGTAGTGTCTACCGAGTTTCCAAGCAGTAATTTCAGACCCATTCCCACCCATTACCAAAAGTAGCGATGATACCCTAAGAATGTTTTGTTTTCCTGGTTTTTCTTCTAGTAGATTGTGTGTTTAGATGTTGAAAACATTATGTCGCATAAATTTAGTACCCCCAAAAAATGTGAAATGTATTAGAGAAAACATGACTGGATATGATAAACGCAGTGTCCTCCTACAGAATTTACTGCATAATTGCAAAAGCAAAACTTTTATGAAAGGAAATTAAATGAGCCATTTATATCCTAACAATATCTAATTGCATGAAATATTTACTTGTCTTTCTGTTCTGATTTGGCACATTCCAAGTACAATTTTTTGTTATAAATCGTAGACCAGTAATTAAAAACAATATTGACAAGGTCAGAATTCCTGATAAGAATGTAAGTGCTAAATAGATCTAAGGAAAAGCACATGAAAATCATAGATATAAAGGATGATTCATTGTCTAATATTTATTTCAAGGAAGGTATTTTTCTAGAAACCTGACAGTGTAAATTTAAGGACTTTGGTGTTTGTTGGGACCAGCGAGGTAGCTCAGTGGTCTAAAGTCCCTGTGTAGGTTAAGTGCCTCTCTGGCAAGTGCACCAACCTGAGTTGGATCCTTGGTACTGCATGTCCTGCCTGGCCCGGGTGTGGTGGGGCACACTTGTAGTCCCAGTGCTGGAGGCTGAAGCAGGAGGATCACTAGGAGTCTGAACTGTGCAGTGAGACCCTGTATTGAATCAATAAATAAAATTTAAAAAAATAATAAATTAGCTACTATAAATTAAGCTGGTATAAGCATGAGCATGAATGTACCACTGGAATATGTAACTGTAAGTCTTTCAGGAAGTTTCTAGGAGGAAAATAGTTGGGTGTCATGAAATTTCCATTTTAGTATTTTGAGGATGCTGTATACAGATTTCCATAGTGGTTGCACAAGTTTACATTCCTGCCAACAATGTAAAAAGATTCCTTTACCTCTGCAGGTTTTTGTTATTATCTGATTCCTTGAAATAGTCATTCTCTCTGGAGTAAGATGGCATCTCAGTGTCTAATTTGTGTTTCTCTACTTACCAATGATGCTGAACATTTCTTCATGTATTTATCGGCCCTCTGTACTTTTTCTTCTGAGAAATGCCTACTCATTTTGAATGCACATTTCTTGATCAGATCTTTTGTTGGAGTCCTATTGTTGAGTTCTTCATATCAATAGATAAATTGATTAAGAAAATATGGTATTTAAACACACTGTAGCATTACTTTGCCATAAAGAAATGGAGTCATTCTTAGGTAAATAGTTGAACCTTGATTATGATAAGTTTAAAAAAAATCAAACAAGGGAGTTTAAGTAGGTCATAATGAGAAAACAGAAAGAATATAGAGAACAAAGAGAAGAAGATAATTAGCAAGTGTGGATGTTTTTCAGCAATTGGAGGATAAACGAGAGGGGGTAAGGAAAGGAAGGGAAAAGAGGATACAAAAAACAAAAATAAATCTTTTGCAAATGGAAAGGGAACCGGGAGTTAGAAGAGGCAGGGAGAAAAGAGAAGGGCAGGGATTGAAAAAACATTGAGAGGTGTTATGCGCAAGACCAACTACAATAAATGCTGTCATCATGCACTGTAGACCTGCATTAATACAAAAAGAAATAAAAAAAGGAAAGCAGTATTTGTAATTTATAAACCTAAGTAATTATAAATAATGTTGACTTGTGTCTAGAAAGGAGATACTTGGATTTTTTTTAATTTTTATGTATTTATTTATTTGGTACAGGGTGTCCCTATGCAGCTGGGACTCCTAGAGATCCTCCTGGTTCAGCCTCCCAGCACCACCACACCCGGCTTCAGGCTGGCTTCACAGCAGAGCCAGCCTGGCATGTAGTACCCGGGATGGGACTCAGTACCCGGGATGGGACTAGAGTCCTTGCGCTTGCCAGGCAGGCGCTTAGACTGCTGAGCTATCTCTCCGGCCTGATACTTGGATTTTTTTGATGAGAATATTTTCCAATGTTTCTAACATAAATGCTAAACATATCTAGATCCTTCTAAGGATGAAACTGTTGTATTTCAGGATTCCACATCTAATTAAATATCTACCGCAACACTGAGTGCAGCCACTACAAATTTCCTGATGTGGATCAACCGGTTCGCCACCTAGGGTCTTAGTACAAGAAAATATGCAACCATTTAAATATATGTGGCAACGTAACCTGCTATATCAGAAAATTCTAGTCAAACCAGTAATAAACATTATAAATTATTAACTTTATCAGTTAGCTTTTCCGTTCTGAGAAACAGTATCTGCAAACTACAAGCGGAAGGAGGAAATTTTAATTTGATCAACACTTGCAGCAGATGGTCAGCTGACTCCAGGCAGGGCAGAAATCCTGGCAAAGTGCGGGGCGAGGCAAAAATGCTGAGTTCTCGGCAGCGGGATACAGAGCAGAAGGGACGAGCCCGAGGGAACGTGCCGTTGGGCGCGAGGCACACACCGCAAGGCCGCGCCGCTATGGATCACTCAGTTGCGAATAAACATTTCCTCAGTCAAGTCTTTATTTGAATATCAAATAAAATCAATTGAAAACTACCTTAACCATTGTACACACTTGCTTTTAATTGATGTATTGGAATATGAAGATAAGTTACATAATTTCAGCAAAGTAATATTGTTCTTAAATAGCTGAGTTGCAAATTTGGAAGAAAAGTGAATTATTTTTAATGTACTTTTAAATATTTTATTTATTTATTTATTTGATACAGGGTCTCGCTCTGTGGCTTAGACTTGTATGCTGCTCCCATTTCGGGCTCCTCAGCACTGAGATTACACATGTGTGCGACTACGCCTGCTTTGGGTGGATGGCTTGTTGCGGGACCAGCATGGCAGGTAGTACCAGAGATTGAACCCAGGTCCTTGCACTTGCCAGACAGGTGCTTCGACAGCAGGGCTATCTCTCCAGACCCAAGAAATGCAAATCAAAACCATAGTGAGATATCATGTTTTCATGTCTATTATTAAAAAGATGAAATATAATAAATGCTATTGGAAGAAGTGGAGAAAAGAGAAAACTTCTTCATTGATGGTAGAATATAGAATTTGTGCCCTCATAAAAAATAGTATAGGACTGAGCTAGCGGGGCCTGGGTGGACAGATAAGCGGCGCAGCCGGGTCGGAGAGCGAGCGGACTGGCGGGTGCCGGGTGCAGTCACGATCACCTCAGCTGCTGGAATTATTTCTCTTCTGGATGAAGAAGAACCACAGCTTAAGGAATTTGCACTACACAAATTGAATGCAGTTGTCAATGACTTCTGGGCAAAAATTTCTGAGTCTGTAGACAAAATAGAAGTTTTGTATGAAGATGAAGCCTTCCGGAGTTGGCAGTTTGCGGCCTTAGTGGCATCTAAAGTACTTTATCAACTGGGAGCTTTTGAGGAGTCTCTGAATCGTGCTCTTGGAGCAGGTGACCTCTTCAATGTCAATGACAATTCTGAGTATGTGGAGACTATTATAGCAAAATGCATTGATCACTATACAAGCAGTATGTGGAAAATGCAGATTTGCCTGAAGGAGAACAAAAGCCAATTGACCAGAGATTGGAAGACATTGTGAATAAAATGTTCCCACGATGTCTAGATGATCGCAAGTATAAGCAGGCTATCGGCATCGCTGTGGAGACGAGAAGACTAGATGTCTTTGAGAAGACCATACTAGACTGGAATGGTGTCCCGGGAATGCTAGCTTATAGCCTCAAGCTCTGCATGTCTTTAATGCAGAATAAACAGTCCCAGAATAAAGTACTGAGAGTCCTAGTTAAAATCTACATGAACTTGGAGAAACCTGATTTCATCAATGGTTGTCAGTGCTTAATATTCTTAGATGATCCTCAATCTGTGAGTGACATCTTAGAAAGACTGGTGAAGGAAGACAACCTCCTCATGGCCTAGCAGATCTGCTTTGATTTGTGTGAAAGTGCCAGCCAGCAGTTTCTGTCCTCCATGATCCAGAATCTTGGAACTGTGGGCACCCCCATTGCCTCTGTGCCTGGCTCCACCAACACAGGCACTGTTCCAGGTTCTGAGAAAGACAGTGAGATGATGGAGACAGAAGACAAGACAGGCCGTACACTTGCTGGAAAGACACCAGATGTGCAGAGTCCAGAGCCCAAGGACCAGACTTTGAAAATGATTAAAATTTGAAGCAGTGAAATGGCTATTGAGTTACATCTGCAATTTCTAATATGGAATAATAACACAGACCTCATGATTCTAAAAAACACAAAGGATGCAGTACGGAATTCAGTATGCCACACAGCAACTGTCATAGCAAACTCTTTCATGCACTGTGGGACTACCAGTGACCAGTTTCTTAGAGATAACTTGGAATGGTTGGCCAGAGCCACTAAGTGGGCTAAATTTACTGCTGCAGCCAGTTTGGGTGTAATTCATAAGGGTCACGAGAAGGAAGCATTGCAGTTAATGGCAACCTACCTTCCCAAAGACACGTCTCCAGGGTCAGCCTACCAGGAAGGTGGGGGGCTCTATGCACTAGGGCTCATCCATGCCAATCATGGTGGCAACATAATCGATTACCTGCTGAATCAGCTCAAGAATGCCAGCAATGATATCGTTCAGCATGGAGGCAGCCTGGGCCTTGGTTTGGCTGCCATGGGAACTGCACGCCAGGATGTTTATGATTTGCTAAAAACCAACCTTTACCAGGATGATGCTACGACAGAAGAAGCAGCTGGCCTGGCCCTAGGTTTGGTTATGTTGGGCTCTAAAAATGCCCAGGCTATCGAGGACATGGTTGGCTATGCCCAGGAAACCCAGCATGAGAAGATCCTGCCTGGTCTCACCGTCGGCATTGCCTTAGTGATGTATGGGAGGATGGAAGAGGCTGAGGCACTCACTGAGTCTCTCTGTCGGGATAAGGACCCAATTCTTCGAAGGTCTGGGATGTATACAGTGGCCATGGCTTATTGTGGCTCTGGTAATAACAAAGCTATTCGACGCCTGCTACATGTTGCTGTCAGTGATGTTAATGATGATGTTAGGAGGGCAGCAGTCGAATCACTTGGCTTCATTCTATTCAGGACCCCTGAGCAGTGTCCCAGTGTGGTCTCTCTGCTTTCAGAGAGTTACAACCCCCATGTGCGCTACGGAGCCGCGATGGCCCTGGGCATCTGCTGTGCTGGTACAGGAAACAAGGAAGCAATTAATTTGCTAGAACCAATGACAAATGGCCCTGTGAACTACATGAGACAAGGGGCTCTCGTCGCCTCTGTGCTCATCATGATCCAGCAGACTGAGATCACATGTCCAAAGGCGAATCAGTTCTGACAGCTGTATTCCAAAGTCATCAGTGATAAGCATGATGATGTCATGGCCAAGTCTGGCGTTATTCTGGCCCAGGGCATACTAGATGCAGGTGGCCACAATGTTACCATCTCCTTACAGTTCAGAACTGGGCACACACACATGCCTTCTGTGGTTGGCATCCTTGTCTTTACCCAGTTCTGGTTCTGGTTTCCTCTCTCACGCTTTCTGTCATTGGCTTATACCTCTACCTGTGTCATCAGCCTGAACAAGGATTTAAAGCTGCTGAAGGTGCAGTATAAATCAAACTGGAAACCATCCACACTTGTGTATCCTGCACCTCTGGAAGTACCAAAAGGAAAAGAAAAGGAAAAGGTTTCTACTGCTGTGTTGTCTATTACTGCCAAAGCCAAAAAGAAGGAAAAAGAAAAAGAAAAAAAGAGGAAGAGAAAATGGAAGTGGACAAAGCAGAGAAAAGAGAAGAAAAAGGAACCTGAGCTGAATTTCCAGCTGTTGGATAACCCAGCCCAAGTTATGCCTGCCCAGCTGAAGGTCCCCACCATGCCGGAGACCTGTAGATACCAACCCTTCAAGCCGCTGTCCATCAGAGGCATCATCATTCTGAAGGACACCAGGGAAGATATTGAGGAGCTGGTGGAACCTGTGGCAGCACATGGTCCCAAAATCGAGGAGGAAGAGCAAGAGCCAGAGCTCCCAGAGCCCTTTGAGTATATTGATGACTAAGGGACCAGACGGGCTCTGGCCACTCAAAGCGCAGCTGGCTGTGGAGAGCGCGCAGTGGGGGCCCTCGCAGGACCAGCAGGACCAGCTCCTCCACGCATGTGGCCTCACTGTGCGCTCACCTCAAGAAATGTCTCCAAGTCTCTGACTGAAGAGAAAGCACCTGACCATTTGGTGTGCTTTTTCACAGACCTTGCTTTTCAAATAAATATGTTAAACTTCAAAAAAAAATAATATAGAAGGTCCTAAGAAAAATTAAAAATAAGCCTACCTTATAACTGAGTTATTGTACTTCTGGAAATCGAACCAAAGAAAATCGATCATTACACAAAAGTGCAGGACCCTCTCCACAACATATCATCACACTGAACCAAAGATGAACTTTTCCCATTACTAACTAAGACATCAGGAGTGCAAGGTGAGTTTACTATATCAAAGTAAATGCAGTAGAACACTACTTGAATCCATGAGGAGAAAATCTTGTAGCTACAGGACAAATATTTGGAAAGAGCCAACACCAATTCACGATAAGAAATTTGAAAATATCACTCAGAGTTACTTTTAATTCAAAGAGCTTATGAAGAGATAGTGAATATTCTCAGACTAAGATCACTATAAGAATAAGGATGTTCTCTTTAGCTGTTTTATATGACAGTACGATGGAGGTCATAACCACAGGAATTAAATGAAACAAAAGTAATTTCACATACCAAAATTGACAAAGGAAGAATTAAAATTACTTTCTTTTCATTTGTGTAGGTGGTACAGGGTCTCACTGTGCAGATCAGACTCTTAGTGCTCCTCCTGTTTTCAGCCTCCCTAGCGCTGGGATTACAGGTGTGCATCACCACATCTGCACTGGGTGACCGCCTCAGGAGGCTTCAGCGGTGGGGCTGGCGCTGACTGCAGGACTGGGAAGCGCACCCTGGTCCCTGCACTTGCCAAAGCAGGCGACTAGCCTGCTGAGCTAGCTCACCAGCCTTTTTTACTTTTTTCTATAGATGATATGGTCCTGGAAATAAAAACATCCTAATGGATACATACACACCTACACACACACACACACACCTACACACACACACCTACACACACCTACACACACACCTACATACACACCTACACACACACACCTACACACACACCTACACACACACACCTACACACACATACACCTACACACACACCCCTACACACACACACACCTACACACACACCTACATACACGCCTACACACACACACCTACACACACACCTACACACACACACACACCTACACACACACACACAGTATTAGCTAATAAGTAAACTCAGCAAAGTTGAGGACAAAGGATCAATATGTAAAAATAGATTGCCTATCTATCTATCTCATCCATCTATGTATCTATCTAAATGAACAATGTGAAAATGAAATTAAACATGTCTTCTACAGTATAATGACAGCATATCTAAGAATAACTTAAAGAAGAATAAAACATTTATAATAAAACCAAAACTTTTAAAAGATTAAATAATGTAGAAATGAGTTGAAAAACTCTATATTTATAAAACACAATGCTTATTTTATTTTTATCATGTTTCCCAAATTAAGACACAAATTTTAGACCATTTCATAATTATAGATGACTTTTGGGGAAAAAAAAGAGAAAAAAGTTATTCAACAAATTGAGCAAAATTACTCTTTTGTGCATATGATTTATAGTTCAAGTTATCTTAAATGTTGAGCTCCTATAGAAAATAAGATTGGAGCGGGGCCTGGCCATACCTCAGTTCTTTAAGAGGCTGCTTCCGCCAAGCTGTCAGCCTCAGGTTGCTGTAGTTCGATCCCCACAACACTCTGGCCTGGGAAACCATCCCTGAGGGAATTCAGAGCAAACAAACAAACAAACAAACAAAAACCCTTATTCCATTTAAGGGCTGGGGAGATGGCTCAGTAGAATAAGCACTTGCCTGGCAAGTGCAAGGGCCTGAGTTCAATCCCTGGTTCTGGAAAAAAAAAAAAAAAAAGATTGAAACTACCAATTACTGAAAGCATGTGTTTGCTAATAATCTCAGGGTTAAGGACTCTGTTAAAAGCACTAACTAGTTACTTTGTGATGATTATTTATTTATTATTTGGGACTTATGTTTACAAAAGTGGTATGCATCAACCTAAATTGAAAAATCTTAATCAGGCAATCAAGTGAGTTATCAGTTTGCAAGTAGGGTGTTTGGGGGATCAAAAGTAGTGAGTTGTAGGTTACTGTACCATGCAGAACCTGTAGCAGGTTAATTGCAATTACAAAAAGTAAGAATATTTCGTTCTAATAGACAATAGGCAGCATTTTACAACTGATAGCATAGCTGTCCTGTATGACTAGAAAGACATTTTGACTAAGAGATAAAATAGAGATAGCTTGTCCATTTAGAGATGCAGAGTGATCATTACTTCCCCCAAACACTTAATTTTCCAAATCTAGCATTCAACAATATGTTGTCTCCTTGAATATGCACAACCCTGCTGAGTTTTCGCTGCCTACAGTTTCTAGCTTGCTGAGTGACACCCCATCTCTCCAGTCCCAGATCAGAAAACACAATCACCTAAAATATCCCTTTTGATGCTTGCTCTGTTCTGACCCAATACTGTGTGACCTGATTTCATGCTGCGTTCAGTTTCAGGAAACGCACTTGGAAATGTATCTTTCCATGTACAGAAGATACATAGTTATTTTCTAAGTGGAAAATTATGAAAAGAAACTGAACCTATGTCTGCTATAGAATCCATCAAGGACATTATGTACTGTTTCTTCATGGATGACCTTCTTCACAGATGAGCTCTTCATTTTAGGCATTTTGAATCATTCATTGAAGTTTTAAAATCTAATGCTTTATTTTGAGAGCAGAGAGTGATTGCACAATTTTATTTCTGGAAATAATTTAATAAGACTTAATGATTTCAAGATAGAATCCTCCAATTTATATTCTTTATTTCTGCCCATATTCTGTGAAATCGTGTTCTTTGATAACACTTCTGTCTCCTTAACCTCTTAATTCAGGCAAACTACTGCCTTGAATATTAGAGATAGTCAATATGTAAAACTTTTTAGGGATTATATAGATGATGATCAATAAATCATAGATAAATGATTACACAGAGCATATGAAGGTTATTTTTACTAAAGGGCTACCTTATATAAGAAAAAAGAGTAAAAGAATAATTAGGAACAGTATTAGATAGAGCTCACAACAGTTAAAAACTCATAATGGCTTTTCATATTTTACATTATGGCATGTTTATATATGCTAGAAAGAAGAGCAAAAAGATAATATTAAGACACCAAAAAAGAGACACCAAACATTTCTGTATTTACAGAGTGCATAATGATTGAAAAAATATTAATAAAGTAAATTGTGAGTTACAACAAGCATTCTGACTTACAGTATAAGTTATACATTTGGACTTAAATATTGCAGTTTTTAAATTCACAGCATCCAGGTTGTGGCTAATTTAGATTATAAGGTTTGTGGTCATTAAAGAGAAAGCAAAAATAATATATTTCTTCACATAAAAATTTATTTTCTCAAAATAATATGATAATAGCAACTGTAATCATAAGGGAGGATAATGCTGTTTTATTATTCTTTCAGTAAATAATATTTGCCAAGCATTACCTGCTCTATAGCTCTAAGTATTCGAAGTGCACGCTGATATTGAATCACCCGATGCTGCATTGATGAGTTTACCTGAAATCAAATGTTCTGTATTGGAGAAGCAATGATGTGCACATAAAAACTGTGCAAAAGTAAACTTCTAAAACATATATCTAGTAACAAAAGCAGAGTGCTAAAACTGACTAGAAAGATCAACAAAATTGACAAAACTTTACTTAATAAGCCAGTAAAGAAAAAAATAAGACACAAATTGTTAAAATCAGAGGTGAAAGTGGTAACAACCTCCAATGATTTACAAAAATATAAAAAAAAAACTTTAGACCTTTTATGACAAAATGTGTATTATATTTTGAAGTGGAAATATTGCTAGTAAAATATAAACAATGAAATTTTATTATACACTTATACGCAAGTCAGTTTAGACAGGGAGAGGGCTAATTGTTCTTAGCTCTTTGAAAAGAAAGATTTCTGCTATTGTTTGAACAATTAACTTGTGATATCTTGTACTAAGCAACTAATTTAAAGATAACATTAGCAATTTATCAATCATTGTTACCCTCCTATTACTTTGTTTTGAAATTTATTCTATTTTTCTCTTTAAAATAAAAAAGAAAATGATGGAGATAGAAATATAGAATGTGAGTACAGCTATACAAAATAAAACTATTAAATGAAGAAGTTTAAAAACTTCCAACACTGGAAAGTCCTGAATTCAACCACCCATGTAACAAATTAATATCAATCCTTCATAAACACTTTAAAATAAAAGATGAGGCATACATAGCATATTTTCCACATTGTTGCTAAAATTAGGCACAGATAAGACAAGTAAAGATACTATAGACTAAGTATTTTACAGAGCTGGAAAGTAAATCAAAACAAACATTCAACAAGATTACAGGGTGGGGCCATTGAGATGGCTCAGTGGAATAAGCACTTCCCTGGCAAATGCAAGGTCCTGAGATCAATCCCCAGTACCAAAAAAAAAAAAAAAAAAAAAAAAAAAAAAAAAAAAAAAGGGGGGGGGATTACAGTGTGTTAGACTACTATAAACAATGACTTATTTTCATATGTTAGTAACAATCTAAAACCTACATTGAGGAAATAATCCATTTAAAAAACCACCAAGGTAAAGTTTAAAATGTAACAAATTAGTACAATATATGTAAAATGAAAACTACAAATGACCTTTTAAAGAAATTAAAGATGTAAATAAATGGAAGATATTTCATGTAAATATATCAGAAGTCTTAATATTGTTAAGATGGTTACACTTTTCAAATGTATCTGCCTATTCGTTGCAATCACTAATCAATTCATTTTGAAAGAATTTATGATCTGATCCTTAATTTAATTAAGTGGAGATGGAAGAGTTCTACAAGAGCCAAAATAATGTGGGAAGAGAACAGTTACGTTCAAAGATTAATGCCGATTGATTTCACAATGTACTCCATATGTATAGTAACCTGACTACAGTATTGGCACGAGAAATGATACAGAAACAGAATAATATTGAAATTCAGAAGAAAACAACAGGTAAATACAGTCAAAAGGACTAAGAAATGATTATTGTTACTAGAAAGTGGGGCTGGGTGTGGGGTGGTCTTAGCTCAAATTCTCCTTTAAAAGATTTGCTGGAATGTCCACAGATGAGACTCAGAGTCAGACAGCAGGAGTTTTAGCAAACATGTTTGTTGAAGGGCAGAGTAAACTCTAAGCACATCTTAATTTTATAAACAAGAATAGTACATAGGGGAGAGCCACAATCAGGCAGAGGCAGAAGTAGCAGCTTTCAGTAATGAAGGAAAACCCTCAAAAAGGAAACAAAAGTAAACCCAAGACATTCCAAGAATGGCAATTTTCTGAGTTAGATTTTCTTTTGAGGTTTTGGACTTGTGGGTGCAGTTGGGAGGGTCACCACAGCTTACCTTGCGTCCTGTGCTTCAAGGTATGACTATGTGCAGTCAAAAGTCATCGGACAGTATAGGAAGGGAAAATTTGGAGTGGGGTGTGAAATGCTCTTCTCAGGGATGCAGAAGACCACAAGTCAAGTCACCTAGACCCTTCTGAGGATAGTGTCTGAGAGCCGTGCTTCCAGTCTTCAAGATCTAAATCATTTGTGGCTACCCAACTGCTCCGTCATTTCCATTGCACCAGTGTTTCAGGCCTACCGGATAGCTACAACTAAAAGTGATAGCTGAGCCCTTACATCATCCAAAGATCTGAGACTACAGATGTGAATACAAGATCCAACAATATATAATTCTCAAAAGTATATTGAAGACTAAGTCTTTGCTTTAGACAACAGTCTCATAGATATGAAACCAAGAACAACACGATAAATATAAACTGTTAAATTGGACTTTGTGCTGCAAATTTTAAATGTTGTGCTGCAGATAATACTGTTAAGAGAGGCATATTTGTGATTCTTGTATCTGTCTACAAATTTATAGTCACAATACCTAAGAATTCAACAATAAAAAGAAGAGTAGCGCAGTTAATAAATGAAACACGATTGTGGATTTTTTCTCAAAGATGACATACAAATTAATAAATGTATTAATTACTATAGCACTATATCTTTAAGATAATGCCAATTAACATCACAGTGAATGACTTAAACAGGAATGACTGTACTTTAAAAAAAGAAGAAATACTGATGAGGGCCTCGAAAAATTTTAATGTTTATACTTCATTAATAAAGATGTAAAGTGGTGATTACCTTTAAAAGATGGAAGTTACTTTAAAAATTAAACACAGGGCTGAACAAATAGCTCAGTGGGTTAAACACCCACAAGCAGGCACAGGCCCCGAGGATCCCCAGGCCTGCCGTGCCGGACCCACCCCCGCGGCGTGCGGAGACAGCGATTGAGACTGGGCGTGGTGGCGAGTGCCTGTAATCCCAGCTCTTCAGAGGCTGTAAACAGGCAGATTACTAAGAGTCCATTCTAGTAATGAGACCCTGAATACCTTAAAATACCAAAATAAAAAAACTAAACACAACTTTGCCCTATAATTTGCAAGTCCATTCCTGAGTGTATCTATCCAAGAGAAAAAAATACATCTATGAAAAGTCATGTTCACAAATGCTTATGGTAGCATTATTTACAACACCTGCTAGGAACACACAAGAAACACAAACGTCTCTCCACTAAAGAATAAATATACAGTTATGTATCTATACATTGGGGCATTATTTAACACTGAAAATAATGAAGTATGGTACATGTATGAATCTTGAAATTATTATGATTAAAAAACTAACCATTTACAAAGCCCATGTAGCATATAATTTCATTTATATAAAAAAAATCTTAAATGCACGAAAATGAAAGGAGAAGAAAAAAATATTTGCCAAGGTTGGAAGAGGAGTGAAAATAGCTATTAATGGGCAGGTTCTGGATTGGGGGAAATGCTAAAAATGCTATAAACATATTGTTGTAATCTGTCCATTTCTTCTGGGTTTTCTACCCTGTAAGAGGAAAGACTTCAGAAGCAGGCATTGATGATTTTCAGAATTTCTCCAGGGTCTGTAGTGATTTTGCACTTTTCACATCTTATTGCATAAAATTGGATTTTCATTTTCTTTTTTTATCAGGCTGGCTAGGGGCTTGTCACTTTTATATATTCTTTCAAAGACCCATTCTTGGGTTCATTCATTCTTTGCATTGTTTTCTCCATCTCCATTGCACTAATTTCTAACCTGATATTTATAATTTTCTGCTTTGTGCTTTGGGCTTGATTAGCTGTTCTTTTTCTAGGGCTTAAGGTGCAGCATAAGATTGTTCATTTGGAAAAAACGATTGTTTATTTGGGATCATTCTGTTTTCCTGATTTGAGAATTTACAGCTATAAATTTCCCTCTTAACACAGTTTTCATTGCATCCCACAGGTTCTGCTAAGTTGCATTTGCCTTTTTGTTTGATTATAAATATTATTTAATTCATTCTTTAATTTCATTTGTGTCCCATTGTTTCAGTTGTTCTATTGTTCAGGAGGATGTTATTTAATTTCCATGTGTTTATGGAGTTTTTGAGGTTTCTTTTGTCAATAATTTCCAGTTACATTATACTATGGTCTGAAATATGGATGGGGTAATTTCTATTTATTTGCACCACTTAAGCAATGTGCTAGTATGTGTTCTATTTTGGAGAACATCCTTTATTCTTTCTGAGAAAAATGTAAATTCTGACATTCCTGGGTAGAACACTTGGTAAAAGTCTGCTAAGTCCATTTCTTCAGAAATTTGTTTTAGTTATGTTCTTTCTTTCTTTCTTTCTTTCTTTCTTTCTTTCTTTCTTTCTTTCTTTCTTTCTTTCTTTCTTTCTTTTGACTAGCTCAGCCCACCCTACAGGCAGGGCTGGCACAGCATGTGGTGCTGGGATCTAACCGCAGTCCCTTGGACCCGCCTAAGCCTACCAAAGCAGGCACTTTAGACCACTGAGCTATCTTGCTGGCTCCTAGTTATGTTATTTCTTTGCTGATTGTTTGCCTAGTTGATCTATCTCACTGTGACAGAGGCATGTTAAATTCCCCCATTACTACTGTATTATTGCTCATTTGAATTTTCATGTTTGATTTTTCATTTGTCTTATGCTGAGGGGTTCTCCTATATTGAATACATATATATTTATTATTGTTATGTCTTTGTCTTACAGTTTTCCCCTAACAAATATGTCAGACCTTCTTTCTGTCTTTTAAACATTCTTGATTTCTTTTTGACACTGATAGCAACCAGAACAGCTACCCCTGCCTTTTGCTGGGTTCCTGTCACATGGAGGATTGTCTTCCACCCTTTTGACTTTCGGTCTAGGAGCTTCCTTTTGAGTCAAATGTGTTTCTTATATATAGAATATTGTTCAATTTTGTTTCCTAATCCCATCTGCCAGTCTGTTTCTTTACTGGGTGAGTTTAGGCCATTAACATTGATGCTTATAGTGTGTGCATTGGCTTATCTTTGTCATTTTATTTGCTTGCTGTAGGTTCCATACTTTTTCCCTCTGTTTAATAACTTTCTCTGTGTGGTGATTCTTGTTTGTTGCTGTTATTGAAGTTGTGGTCATTTCTCTCTTTATAGAATATCTGTAAGTACGCCTTGTAAAGTTAGTTTGGAGATCATGAATTTCTTCAGTTGTTCTCTATGATGAAAGTATCTTATATCTCTACTAAATTGGATAGATAGTTTAGTAGGTTACATCAATCTGGGTTAGTAGTTGTTTTCTTTCAGGACCTAAAATACTTCACTACAAGCTGTTCTTGATTTGAGGGTTTGTGATTCTGTTGGGATTTCCACTATAGGTGATGTGATTCTTTTCTCTAACCACTTTTAATATTCTGTTCTTTTGTTGAATTTCTAGGATCTTGATTATTTGTGTCTGGGTGTAGTTTTACTTTGATTATGGCTAATTGAAGTTCTATATGCCTCACTTCTCTGTATGTCAGATTCTTTTTGCATGCTTGGGAATTTTTCTACTTCTACCTCTGCAAATAATCATTTTATGTCATTTGTGTTGTGTCCTACTATTTCATTAACAACTACCAGTTTTTTATTGTTTTTCTTTGCATCATCTTGTAGCTGCTGACTTTTATTTCCTGGTTCTTTGTTATTTTTAAGAGATTTTTCTTTGACATTCACTGGCCACATTGCTGTCTTCAAGGACCTGAGAGTGTATCTTTACTTTTATTCAAGTGTTTTTGCAAGCTTTCAATTGAGTCCTTAATTTCCTGGATATATGTTTGAATCTGTGACATGCATTTCAGATGTGCCAGGTATGTACCTTCTATGTTCTTGTACTTCTTGCTCTTCTGGACTTGTTCTGGGTGGTCTGCAAGCCTCAGCTGGGTTTCTGTTCTTTCATTCTGACATTTTGAAGCTCCCAATGTTCACCTGGATTGAGCAGCAATGGGAGGGGAGGCAGGCACAGGTCAGCAAGGCTCTTGGAAGAGGGTGTGTCCTGGCTCACCAAAGCCCCCACTGTGTGGGGCTCAGCATGGCTTCTGCCACAGTTAAGGGTAAGTGAGCTGAGCTTAGGAAGGCTGAAGGGATGATTGAGCAGCTGAAAGCTCGTCAAAACTCCCGAGACTGTTGCGGGCAGGGTAGGCCTCATCACGTTCCCTTAACTGACCAATATTCGCCTGCATTCTATGATGGTGGATTAGGCCACCAGAGCTTCTGCACTGGTCCTGAACATATCATAGTGATGATCGCCTGAGTCTTCCCAGAATATATTGGAAGTACTGAATTCTATGTTCTAAATAATTAAATTCACATATGCAATCTTTATCTCCATATTGATGATAAAAACTACATCTAATTATAGTATTATTGTTAAAATTTTATACTCCCAGTAAATACCTAAATATAATTAATAAAAATTGTCCCCAATAATACCACTTGTTAAATAATACTTATGCAACATTAACCTTTTTAAAATGGCTTTATAAATGTTACATTACTTTTTCCTTCTCTGTCATTTTTATGCTGCTGGCATCCAATTTGCATAAGTCACAAATAAATCACAACAATAGCTTAATTCTTTGTCATCACTAGTTTTTACTTGAAATTTGAATTCAGGCAAAAAACATGAAAATTTTATATCTAAAATGTTTTGTTGTAATTTATTAGAAACAACAAATAATGTAAATTCAATACTAATACAAGTTTTGTGCCAGTGATACAGTTCAGTGCCACAGTGCCTGCTTAGCAGTGAGGTTGGAGCTCAATTTCCAATAACAACAACAACGAAAATATGTTTATGCAATTTAAAAGTAATATAGGGACTGAGGAGAAAGCTTGGTGGTTGCAGTGCCTTCCCGGCGAGTGCAAGGACCCGTGTTCAATCCCAGGTACTCATGCCATGCTGGCCATCAAAACCGGGCATGATAGCTCATGCCTGTAATCCCAGCACTGGGGAGACTGAGACAAGAGAGCCACTATGAGTCTGAGCTGCATAGTGAGACCCTGCACCAAATATATAAATAGATTTTAAAAATAAAAATAATATAGGTGTAAGTGTCTAAAAAATTTAATGAAGAATATTATAACCTGGCCTCACTAATTTTGAATTTACCTTCAGTCTAAACTATTAAATCTTTTTTAAGAAATCAGTTGAATTCCTTATATACTTTCATGATTCTTCAAGAGTTGTAACATACAGAATTAGAAAACAAACTTTCCATTTACATCTCTCTTGTTTTCATTCTCCTGTTTCCTTTGGAACTGAACAAAGTGATTGAGAATCTGTGTTTGGAGAAGTAAGTGTGCTACTGTCCCAGGTACGTTTTTGCTTTTCATAGTGAGACTTGTTCACTGGAGTGTTCTTTGAGGGCTTTGATCATCTCTAATTTCTAGTTATATTTTGGTTTAATAGGTTCACTTCATTTCATTAAGGTTTGATGAATTTTATAGGTTTTGCAAATAACTAGATCAATTTTATTCTATACATATCTACATATAGATTTATTTTATTTTGTACATGCTCAATAAGTATACTTATAGAAAAGTGATTCTGTCTTCTGAGTTTATTGTAAAAAGCCAGGCAGTAGTATCTCCCAGTTGTTCAATGAAATATGCCCAACTATAATACATTGTGACTCTAAATTTAATTTGTCTGAGTACAGCTTTGATTCTTAGGCAGAGAAAGGTCCAAAAGAAAGTGTGGAATGGGCAGATTGAAACAAAGAATCAGAAAAAGTGAGAGTTAAGAAGAAAAAAGAGAAAGAAAAAAATGTACAGTCACAGAAGTAAATTGGTTTAAACATGAATTTAAATAACTGTATGAAGACTCTCAATTCACTGTTAGCTTGACCTTGCTTAACTAACCACGATCTACCATAGTACACATGCCTTGGAGCTCACAGGTTTTGGCAGAGTTAGCAACACAACACAGATTTATACTTTATGCCTGAAGAAGAAATGGAAGTAAGGTATGACAAGAGACTTGAGGGAGTAAGAAGAAACATCAGTTAAAAAATAAGGGTTGAGGACTGGAGAGACAGCTCTGCAGCATAGGCTCCTGCCTGGCAAGCACAAGGCCCTGAGTTCAATCCCCAGAACCACAAACAGAAGAGAAAGGTTGAGGATGAGCAAGACGTAAATAGTCACTTTAGTTTTTATACGTTGAGTGAACTTAAGTGTAAAGAGCTATAGAACAATCTGGAAAATACAATGGTGACACATACAAGAAAAAAACTCATTCTCAGAAAATGAAAATGAGAGAGAACACTGACACGAGTTTTCGATCATCACAAAATGATACTGTAATTCACAAAAGACCTGATCCTAGACCCCACTGGCGTCCTACAACTCATTTCTTCCAAAACAAATCCACTCTTCTAAGAGTAAATTTCCATAAAGCTCCAGGTTGTTTGTGACATTACAATTTTGCCTTTGTTTTGACAACACTGATTTTGCTTCCATGTATTTTGCTAATTAAATTAATTCTTATTACATTTTCCCAAACTTCAAAACCTGCTTTTAGTTTTAAAATGTATCTTTCTTGATTTTTTTAAGTAATGTCCTCAAAATGAATTCATAAATATTTTTAAAGTGTGCTACATTATTTTTTTTTACTATAGTTTCCTGGATTTTTTTTTTAAAAACACATCATTATTTGATGGTTTATTCTATTTTTGTTTTGTAATTATTTTGGATAATTTATTTATATTTTGGTTGTTTATGTTATGGACAGGATTCATGAACATCTTTGGTTAATCTAGCAAAGAAATAATTTGTCCTTGCTTCAGTGTCTTCCTGCTGCCTCCCCCTCCTTGTCCTCTTCTTCCACACCCACCATGCCATCCTGTATTCCTGCTTCTCCTCCTCTGTGGCTCTTAACTTG
>NW_004524813.1:3330572-3335050 GCF_000260255.1 Octodon degus
GCCCAGACTCGGTAGCCGGCTCAGCGTGCCCAGGGGTGGGGTCAATGTGGCGTGTGGTACCAGGGGTGGAACCCTGCCCCTGTGCTTCCTTATGCAGGAATTTAGTGCACTGAGCTATCTCACTGGCCCTCTCCTCTTTCTTCCTCACAAATACTGTTCTTCATAACATTTAACATTTCATTTTCTTTTATTTTCCATCCATCCAAAGTATTTTATTTGCATCTTTTGCCCAGTACTAATTCTTTGCATAGATTGTCTCTCATTTTAAAATAATTTCACTCTAGGATGTGTTTATAATATCTACCAGAGCTTCATTCTTTTCATTCTTGTATTTTCTCAGCAATGGAGGAGTGCTTTCTTTCTTGAAGTATTTTCACCTCAGCCTGTGTTCTCTCTTGCATCCCTCTGTCTTCCAAGAACCAGAGGGGATATTTTCAAGTGCTTTATTCCACACATTTAAAACCAAATTTCCAGAAATGTATTGTTGCTGGCTTTGTCATATATTTCCCATTGATGTTTCTCTTTGCACTGATGTTATGAAAAGTGCAAATATTTTTGCTCTTTTTCCAGTTTATTTCAGAAATAATATTTTACATTGGTGAATCACAGCAGCAATTTTTTGGAACTGTGTGTATTATAAGGTTGATACAGACTGAATGAAAATAATTTGTTATACACTGAAAATAGTTTTCATAATCATTGTCAGATTAAGTTATTCAATAATGCTTTAATGTATATAGACTGAAACTTACAATTTTAAAGAGAATAGCCAATAAAAATGAAACCATGATACATGAACATAAGCATGTAGCTGAAAAAAATCATTCTGGTCTTCATTCTGTTCACAATAAAATTACATTTCAAAAATGAAGCATAAATGCTACACTATTTTCTAATTAAAAAATCACAAATGCAGAGATGGAAAAGTCATTAACAGGATCCAAAGAACGTCGAAAATTATATTTACCACTAATTTGCAATAAATAAATATACAAATAAGAATTTTTTTATTCCAAACTTAGAAATAACAGAGTAGGAGTCTATCTTTACTAGTAGAAAGGTAATTCACATAAAAGTCAATTTTAAAAAATGTTTCTTTTGTGTATTGGTCTGAAATGTTCTGCTTTGATATTTTATTAAAATATTTAAAGATTTTCTGAAAACTCCTACAATATGAAATGAACATATCTATCAGTAAATACCTTTAATCTCATGCAAATATCATTCATCATTTATATGTGGCAAGAGACTCAACAAAAGAGGCATGTAACACTTCTGAAGATTTGACCTGACAGAAAGTTTCTTCGTTTTTTCATTTAAAATGAGCTATAGATGATTTATTTCCAAAGTTAAACATATAGTAATTAGCTTTAGATATTACTCATTAAAAAGGAAGATAGTGTCATTAAAATGCAGCAAGATGTCAGCATTGTGAAAGTCCCTTATAGTTTTCAGTCTCATGCTGAAGTCCTGTAAATTTCTTAGAGTCAATTGCACTTCTCCCTTCGGAAAGTCATTGTTTTTTATTAGAAAAATTAGAAAATTTATTAGAAAATTTCACATTTATTTTAGTTAATTTTTAAGCTGAACATTTCAGTAGACGTTACGGTGAAATCATGTCATAAATATACTGTCTTTATGTTTCCTCAACTATTTTCTTCAACTGCAATTATTGCATAATTTAAAAATAAATTTACAAAGTTACTATGCTAATGAATCATGGAACAACTCTTGGAAAAAGAACTGTGAAGAGACTTTGTTGTACAAAAGAAAACAGAACTAAAAAGAGTCAATTCTGTGGCACCTGTACACAGTGCTGTAAATTCCACTTCACACAGACTGTGAAGAAAGTAGTTTCTTCCTATTAAAAAAAAAAAATGAAAAGCTTTGTAAATGCTTTGCTTGATTTCTTTTAAGTAAATAAATAAAAGAATTTGGAAGGCAGACTCTAAATTTACAAGATATTTTTAAGTTGGTAAATCTTACTTTATGTGTGCTTACAACACCAGTAACAGCAACAAAGCAAAGGAAAAACCATGAAGCACTTGTTGGGGAGCCAGTACCAGGCTGCCCCGGCTGCTCCACAGGGCTTGGCTGTGGTCTCCATTTTTTTTTTTTTTCCAGAACCGGGGATTGAACTCAGGCCCTTGTGCTTGCCAGGGAAGCGTTTATTCCACTGAGCCATCTCCCCGGCTGTCATCTTCTGTTCACTCGCTTGTTGCTTTCTTTGTTACCCATACACATGTGCAAGTGTACACCAGTCATGTTCATGTGTAAAATGCATTTATAACCTCCATGTTTAGGTCCCATTTTCTAATTTTACATCTCGCAATCAAAGAAACTTACAGTGCTTTTAAACATTCCTTTTCAAGTGGAAAGTTAAGCACACTCCCAAAGCAGGATGCATTATTCTTGCATTATGTTTGGGTGTCCTCTGGCTTCATTTTGCCATCCAGTTTGGTCTGCTCTACCACCAAGGAATCCCTGGGAATTACTGTATTGAGCAATGGTACCGTTTTTGACGTTAAAGCAGGGACTGGTGGACAGAAAGTATTTTAGGTCAAGACCCAAAACCTTTCCCCCTACCTCTGCCTTCTAAATGCTTGTTTTACACAGCTCTCTTTAAAGCTTTGCAAGGATAAGATTAAAGCTTCTTCCTTGATTGATTGTGAAATTATTTGATACATTGCAGCACTTTGTAGTTTACAAATTATCCCCACCCAGTATTCCTTATTCTCCAAATGTAGAATAGATATGAAGCCTTGAATAACTGGAGATCAATGTTTATCTACACAATTCCCATCTTGGGAACTTCAGAGTCTGCTGACATTTCCCTTATTCAGATATCGACCTTGTTCATCAACACAGATGTGAATCTAGTCTTTATATATTTCTCATGCTAAATTGTCTTCTGAGACCTCATTTTTAAGTCCTTCTCTAGCTTCAGGCCTGCAGTCAAGTTCCCACTGTCCAAGCAGAATGCCTTGTCATTGGCATTTTGTCCCCATTAAAGTCATTATCTGAACTCTACTTCTAGGTTTAATCCCCACGGACTCGTGTTGAAATTTCCATTTCTGAGATCAGCAAGACCAGCATTTGCTCCTAAGGAGAGATTTTAGATGTAGGGATTTAGCTTCCAGTAAAATAGAAAGCAATAGTAACTCAATGAGAGATGAAAAGTGAGCCAAATAGCTCAGCAGACTAAAGCACCTGCCCCTGCTTAGGGAGGCGCAGGGACTGATGTTCAATCTCAGGCACGCCATGCCAGCCCCGCCCCAGGGGTGCGCTGAGATGGTGATTGAGACTAGGCATTGTAGTACACTCCTGTAATCCCAGGGCTTGGGAGGCTTAAAACAGGAGGATCACTATGCATCCAGTCTGTGTAGTGAGACCTTGTAGACCCTGTATTAAATACATCAAAGGAATAATAAAAAAAGAAGAAATGGGAGGGAAAAATAAAAACAGTACTGAACAGAAGACTGACACCTTTACCTTGTTCTGTACTACACAAGGGAGTCTTCCATTTACTGAGCTCTAAGGTAAGAATAGTTTTACAAAGAGGAAAGGCAATTAAATGGCTTTTATCTACAGAATCTAGAATAAAGACAACATCTTAACAAATTCCTGAAGCAAACTGTACATTTCCTAAGCTTGACTTGCATCCAGTCCTCCTGGAAGGCTCTTGGCAAGAGCTCGAGGACTTGTCTGAGACTCTGAGAAGAGCTGGCCGAGGCCGAGATTTTCTCCACTTGACTTCCGGAGAGGCAGAGAAAAAGCCAGCTGCTTGGAGCTGCGCCGATGATCCGGAGCAGCTATTCATGTTCTCTCCATCACAGTCAGATATCCAAATATTTTCATCACAATGCCAGTCACAGGGAAAATGAATTATCTTATGAACTTGCCAACTTTGTAAAGATTCAAAAAAAGAAAATAATTTGCTAGCACTGTTTTTTTTTTTTTTTTTTTTAAGAAACTCTTTGGCTTTTTCCCACACATTGAGAATCAGCAAATCATCAGTAGAGTAAGCACTGGCCTGGCAAGCGCAAGGGCCAGAGTTCAATCCCTGGTTCTGAAAAAAAATAAAAATAAAAAATAAAAATAAAAAAAGAGAATCAGCAAATCAGATACTGTGGAATGTCTTTGGTGGGTGTGATTGATTCATTGATATTCTAATATTCTACCTTCCCTTTAAAATTATTCATCTGTTTCCATTTAAATGTGGTTTATGCTTTCTGAAGCTCTCAAAGTTGATTTTTTAACTACGGGGTTGAAAGAAGGATAAGAAGGAACAGAGCTTTTGGTATGTTGCAATAATTACCAACTTTATGCTGCTATAAAAATGCCTTTTGCTCCCAGCACAGTGTGTTATTTAGTGATATTTTGAGTTTGATCAAATTTTGTGTGGGTGGAAAAATTAATTCAAATCCCTTCAGTTTAATATTAGACTATTTTGAAATGGGCTCTAAGTATATATGAAT
>NW_004524813.1:3335319-3342422 GCF_000260255.1 Octodon degus
TATGAAGATGGCTGATGGGAGTTTTATTGCTTACTATAATTTGGATCTAGGTATCCTCCAAAAGGCTCCTGCATGTTGGATGAAGCTTTCGGAAGTAGAGGATCGTCAGGACTCCAGCCTTACCAGTGTAGTGATGAGCTCACACCTTGTCGGCAGTTTCGGGGAGCTTTGGAGGATTAAGAGGTAGAGCTGAGTCTAAGGGAGTGGCCCCAAGGCCCCGCCTGGGCACTCTCTCCCCACAGGATCCCCCCTGGCCCTGCTCTCCCTCTCTTCTTAGCTACTAGGAGGGAGCAGCCGGACTCCGCCGTCCTCTTCCACCATGATGATTCTGGATTAAAAGCGACAGAGCCAGGTGGCTCTGGACTGAAGCTTATGGAACTTGAAGCAAAACAAAACCTCATTTTTATTACTTTCTGTGTTTATTTTGGTGGAGGGCTCAGCTCAAACCACCCTGCGGCGGGGCTGGCGGAGCGTGGTGTTGGGGATCACACCGTGGTCCCTGCGCGTTGCCTAAGCTTGCCTAAGCAGGCGCGCTACACTGCTGAGCTGCCGCACCAGCCCCAGAACTTTAATCTTAAAGCTATGTCGTGACTACTTTGGCACAACAAAGTCCACTATTGTTTTTCTTTATATTAAAAGAATCTGGGGCTTAGCATTTTATATGAATTAATGTATATATTTAGGTTATGAAGTGCAACGATGGTTAATTTTTGATAAATTTTATTTGTTTTATGTGTGTATGAAGTCATTTAACCTCACTCATGGAGGTAGGAAGTTTCCATGTCAGCCTAGGTTTTAATATTGCTATTTAAATATCTCTTCTTTTTTTAAAAAAAAATCTTATATTTATTCATTTGGTACAAGGTCTCACTGTGCAGCTCTGACTTGTAGGAGCCTCCTGTTTCAGCCTCCCCAGCGCTGGTGTTATGGGTATGTGACATTATGCCCAGTTTCAGTGGCAGGCTTAGCACTGGGCCAGCATGGCATGTGACACCTGGGATTGCCCTCAGGTCCTTGCACTGACCAGGCCAGGGCTTAGACCTCTAAGCTATCTCTCCAGCGTGTTTAAATATTTCAGTGGGTATGTCTGATTCATAGAATTGGTGCTTGAAAAATTTCTGAAACTAGTTTCATTTGAAGTTTCTGTAGAAACAAACATTTAGGTATCTCATTTTGTTATGTCTTATATTTATTAATTGTCTTAAGATAATATTATACCAAAATGAAAGTATAAATGGTATTCAATTAATTTCTTTCCTAAAGATAATGCTTATTCTTCATAACAAGAAAGCATTGTGAAAGACAAATTCATGTCTGCTTTGTTTCGCATGCTTTTAACTGTTTTACTTTATAACCACATAGCAATGTCCAAAAAGTTCAGATAAGTTAATTTCTGCTTCCAAGAAAACTGTTTTGATGTACTTTGATGGACCTTCAATGACTTTCTTCAACCCAGTACTTACGAGCCTTCATTTCTAATACCTGTTAGAAAATGTGTGAGCCCCGTAAAACACCAAAACAGGAACCTATGCCATGATCAAAGTCATCCTAAGAGAGCTTACGGTCAAAAACTCTCGTAGTCTAAGAGAATATTAATCCCTAATTTAGAGTGAGAAAATATGGTTAAATGATAACTGTATCATACAATTCTGGATAACAACTTTTTTAAAATTGAAAGGCTTATAATGTTTAAATGACAGAGTAAAGATGCACACATTTCATTTAGATTGTAGTTATCTGTGTATACCAATATGGCATAAAATTCTTCAGAACTGTGTCCTTTCTTTTTTTTTATGTATTTCATATAAGGACTCACTGCACAGCTCAGACTCATAGTGATCCTCCTGTCTCAGCCTCCGCATCACTGGGATTACAGGCGGGCACCACCACACCCAGTCTCAGTGGCTGGCTCAGTGCACCTGAGGGTGGGGCCAGCATGGCATGTGGCGCCAGGTATCGAACCCCAGTTCCCGAGCTTTCCTAAGCAGGTGCTTAGTCCACTGAGCTATTTTTCCAGCCTTAGTGTGTCCTTTCTTAAGATAAAAGCAGTTGTACTCAACTAGTTATCAAAAGTATCAATACCTACAATTATATTACAGATGTAGAATCATGATTTCTTGAATGAAAGTTTTCATTTGTCTCACATGTTTAATATATGTGATATAAGTATTTCACAGCCTGAACAGGACACAGGTTTTCAAATATTAGTAAGTGCACGAAATGAACATACAAAGATATTTGCATATGCCATTTAATAAATATGTAAAATGCATCTGCTATTGTTTAAGATTATAATTCTTAATACAAAAGTTTCATTAACCAAAAGACCTTTGCATTTCAAATTCTTTTATTAATACAATATTCTTATCTTAAATAGTATCTTTTCTAGGAATGTTTCAATATATCTGTCACTGAAAGTTGAATAATCAATTAATTTGACAAACTCAACAAATCATTTTAACTTTCCTAACTTGAAACAAAACCAGCCTGCTGTCACACAATGAAATAAAATGTAAACACACTGGAAACAGATGTTCAGTCATCAAGATGCAAGTGGTCGGTTTCCAGGAAAGTAACCAGTTCATGGGCTCTGACTGAGAAAGATTTAGAATGCTTCGAATTGAACCAAGAGAACCAGGCATTTTATCACCATGAACAATGCACTGAATTATTTTCTCCCAGTATTTTGTAGGTGATCCAGTGAACCAGTAGAATTGTCCTTAATGGCTTTGCACTCAGGACCTACTAATGAAAATTGACAAAATGACAGATAGTATGCAAAGGGGGCATAAAGGTTTAAAATCTACATTGGACAAATTAGTAGAGAAAGTTAATAATCTGGAAAGAGCAATCGATAGCCCAAAGGAACAAATTTGCTAGCATTGACTGAGACATTACCGAAATTCCAAGGAAATGGCACATTCTAAAAGTTTCATACTGATGGGAGAAAAGGAAAGGTAAAGTTTTGTGCTGTTAAACAGTGAAAACTACGCAGGCTCCAGAACCATCAACTCAAAGGACAGCAAAGACACCCGTGTGGTCTTCTGGAAAGGGATGATTCCTAGTCTTGAAACTGAACACAGCATGCAGCTAATTGCTCAGGAAACAAAGCTCCAGCTTGCCTGAGCTGAATTCTTTTTTCCTGGTTTTATAGTAATTTCTTTTCACTTATGTGCTTATCACAATATACTAAATCTCCAAAACAGCACACCCTCCAGAGCCGAGCTCAGAAACCAGCGACAGAAATTTTATTTTTAATTCACTACTTAGTCCCCATCTGAGGTGTCCTGTTAAGCAATTTCACCAGAGTAATAACATGAATGATTTTTATACTGCTCTAAGTGATAATGGCTTCTCAGCTGTTCACAGGCCCATTCACACCTAATGCCCATTAGAGAAGAAAAACCTGCATCATAGTAAAATACTAGAGCATGGAAATAGTCAAAATAGTGGCTCAGTTGAATCCCAGGTGCCAAGAAAAAAAAAGTAGTTGCTCAGATTATAAGGTAAGCATGAAAAATTGATCAAATGATATAAACACAAACTGTTCCTTCAATCAATTAATATAAATTAGTAGTATAATTCTCTTAGTGATCTTAAGTATGTCCATCTATCTTTTCCTTCCTTTCTCCTTTCCCTCATCTCAGTTATTCTTTCAATTTGAGCAGTTTCTTTTCATTTTGCAGTATCTATTGTACATTTGGGGTCTTATTTACTCTTTTAATTCCTTACTCTACATAGACAATACCACGTTTCACATGTGGGTCTGCATTGGTGAGTGTGGTCTCCAGTTGCGTCCATTTACCTATAAAAGACTCAGGTTTTTCCTTTGCAGCTGAACAGTATTCCATTCCACACAGTTACCACTTCTTTTTTATCCATTTCTCTTTTGATGGGTATCTGGATTCTTTCCAAAACTTAACTCTTCCAAATTATAGGGCTGGTCAAGTAGCTCAGCAGATTAAGTCACTTGCAAGCAAGTGCAGGGGCCGGCGGTTTGATCCCCGGGCCTGAGGTTCTGGCCTCGCACCCAGGGCACGGTGAAACGGCAACTGAGACTGTGTGGAAGAGCGCGCCTGTGATCCTCGATCTTGGGAAGCTGTAAACAGGAGAATCACTCTAAGTCTGATCTAGTAGTGAGACCCTGAACACCCTGTAGACCCTTCCCTAAAATACAGAAAAAAAAAATGTGTTACTATAAACATGAATGCATATGTATCATTGTTGTATGTTGTTTTTGTTGTTGTTGTTGTTGGGGGGATAGTCAGAAAGGAAATTTGGGGGTTGAATGGAACCTCAAATCCTAGGCTTTTGGTTTTTTTGGTGAATTTCCACATTGATTCCCACAGAGCTTGTACAAGTCTACATACCCACCAAGAGTAGGGAAGGGTTCTTTACTCCTCACAACCCTTTCTATATTTGTTATTGGTTGATTTCCTAATAATAGGAATTCTTTCTGGTATGACATGGAGTCTTAGTGTTGTTTTAATTTCTTGAATGACCAATGATGTTGAACAGTATTTTTATATATTTATTTTCCATTTTTATTTCTTCATCTGAGAAGTGTGCATTCATCTCAGATGACCAAATTTGATTGGGAGGCCTGATTTTGGGTGGTGGGGGAGGGACTGATTTTTTCAGTTCAGTATAAGTTGAAGATAGCAGTCCTTTGTCCAAGGGACAGTTTTTTCCCTAACTTATAGATTTTCTTTTCACTCTGTTGGTGATTTCTTTTGATGTGCAAAAACATTTTAATAAGATGAGATTCCAGCGTTGATTTTAGAGGTATTCCCCATGAATTTGGTTTTCATTCATGGATTCTCTGACAATTCCTATATCCTTAGGATTTCTACCTATTTTCTCTACCATTAGATTTAGTGTTTCTGTCCTAATACTGAGATCTGTGATTGATTTTAACTTAGATTTAGTGCATAGTGACAGACATGAGTTTCGGCATTTGGGTAGCCAGTTTTTTGGCACCATTTATTAAAGAGGCTACTTTCTTCCAGTGGACATATTTGGTGCCTTTGTATTTTAGTCATGTATGCATCTTGTAATCTGTTTCACAGATCCTCAGATCTGTTTTATTTTTATTTTTTGGCCAGTAGAGGCTGATTATTATCACAATAGCTTTGTAGTACAGTTTCAGTTCAGGAATTGTAATGCTTTCTGCCTTGCCTTTGTTCCCTTTGATATTCTAAGTCTCTTCTGGTTCCAAATGAATTTTAGGAATACAGTCTCTAGATCTATGAGGTATGTTAATGGTATTCTGATCAAAATTGCATTAACTGTAAATGACAGTTTTTGCAGTGTGGTCATTTTCACAATTTTGATTGCGCCGATCAATCTGCAAGGGATACTTTTCTACTTTCTTATCTCCTTTTGGATCTCTGCACAGTATTACAACAGTTAACACACAGATCTTTAACTTCCTTTGTTCGATTGATTCATAAGTACTTCATTGTTTTTCAGGCTATTGTCAAGGGTATTGTTGCCCTAATTTCAGTTTCAGTGAGTTTATTGTTTGTGTACATGACTGCTACTGATTTTTGAGTGTTGACTTTGTAACTAGCTATGCTATAAATTTGCTTATTAATTTTAGAAGGTTTTTGTTGGAGTTTTTGGGGTCTTCTATGTAGAGCATCATGTCATCTGTAAAGGATGATAATTTAACTTCTTCCTTTCCATTTTATTCTCTTGTCTAATCATTCTGGCTGATGTCTCTGAATTTATATTAAATAGGAATAGTTATAGTGGACATCCTTGTCTTGTTCTTTTCTTTAGAGTGAGAGCTTTTGAATTTTTGCCTATTTAGTGTGGTTAGCAGTTGAATTGTCATAGATAGCTTTTATCATATTGAGGTAAAGACCATCAGTTCTGATTTTCAGCATTACTTTTATCCTGAGTGAGCGTTGTACTTTATCAAAAGCCTTTTATACACCTATTGAGATGACCGTGTGATTTTTTTGTCTTTGACTCTGTTGATATAGTGGATACACTTATTGTTTTGCACATGTTGAAGCTTCCCTGAATGCCTAGGATGAATCCCCGTTGGTCATGGTGTATAAGCTCATGGAAGATTTGCTGCACTCTGATTGCTAATATATTATTGAGTATCTTTGCACTACGTTCATCATGGAGAGTTCTCTGTAATTCTATTTTCTGGTTGAGTCTTTTTCTGATTTTAGTATTAGGTTAATACTTGCTTCCAGGAATGAGTTGTATAGTATGGCTTCCTTTTCAGCTTCACAAAAGAATTTGAGGAGTATTGACATTAAATCTAAAATTTTCTTGTATAGTTCAGCTGTGAATACATAAAGAGCTGGGCTTTTTTTCTTGCTAAGCTTTTAATTATATTTTTTATTTCACTAACTGATATTGTGTTATTTAGATTTTTTATATCTTCTTGATTCTGCTTTGGGAATTCCTGTTTTTTGGAATCTGTCCCTTTGTTTTATGTTTTCTGTCTTATGGGAGTAAAGATTTCCAGAGTCATTACTGATGATCTCCTGATTCCCATATTGGATGATCTGTAATGATTTCACCACTTTCATTCCTCACTGCATGAATTCAAGCTTTTCCTTTTTCCTTCTTAAAAATAGGATCACCAGCAGCTTATCAATTTTATTTATTTTTTCAAAGAACAATCTCTTTGATTCATTATTTTTTGCATTATTTTCTTAGTTTTCATTCCATCAATTTCTGCTCTTCTCTTTATAATTTACTCTCTTCTCTGGGCTTTGGGCTTGATTTGCTCTTCCTTTTCTAGAGGTTTGAAGAGCATCATTAGGTTGATTGTGCTCATTCTGTTTTTCAGATGTGAGAATTTAGCACAAAAATTTTCCCTCATAACAATGACCTCATTATGTCCCACAAGTTGAGATAAGTTGTATTTGAATTTTAATTTGATTGTATATATTGTTTAATTACTTATGACTCAATGTTTGTTCAGGGGGATCTTATTTATTTTCCCTGTGTTTTTGGAGTTTTTGTGGTTTCTTTTATTTTATTTTATTCGTGTGTGTGTGTGTGTGTGTGTGTGTGGCCAGCTCAGCCCACCAGGGGGCGGGGCTGGCTGGCATGTGGTGCTGGGGGATTGAACC
>NW_004524813.1:3342522-3344739 GCF_000260255.1 Octodon degus
ACTCCACCAAGAAGCTACTAGAATTAATACAGAAATTCAGTAGCATAGCAGGTTATAAAGTCAATACTCAAAAGTCACTAGCATTCCTCTACACAGACAACAAACACACTGAGAGGGAAATTATAGAAAGAATACCTTTTACAATAGCACTGAGGAAAAAAGAAATAGCTTGGAATTAATCTAACTAAAGACGTGAAAGATCTCTTCAAGGAAAATTGCAATACTCTGAAAAAAGAGATCGTAGAGGATTTCAGAAAATGGAAAGATATTCCATGCTCCTGGCTGGGAAGAATTAACATTGTGAAGATGGCCATACTCCCAAAATTGCTGTACAGATTTATTGTAATACTATCAGACTACCACTAACATACCTCACAGACCTAGAGAAATCATTTTTGACATTTATTTAGAACCATAAAAGACCTAGACTAGCAAAGGCAATCCTGGGCAATAAAGACAAGGCAGGAGGCATTACAATTCCTGACTTGAAATTATACTACAAGTTTACTGTGATAAAATCAGCATGTTATTGGCAACGAAATAGACATGAGTCTCAGTGCAACAGATTAGAAGACTCTGAAGCCCCTAGAAATACACTCAGCAAACTTATTTTTGACAAAGTGGCCAAACATAATCACTGGAAGAAAGAGAGCCCCTTTAACAAATGGTGCTGGAAAAACTGGCTCTCTACATGCTGAAAACTAAAGCTTGACCCAAGTCTATCACCATGCACTAAGCTAAATTCAATATGGATTCAAGATCTAAACATTATAGCAGAGACACTAAATCTCCTGGAAGAGAAAGCAGGGGGAACTCTTGAAGACATAGGGGTAGGCAAAGAGTTCATGAAGAAAAATCCAACCACATGGGAAATACTTGAAAGAATTAATAACTGGTACCTGCTCTTACTGAGAAGTTTTTTCACTTCAAAAGAAATTACCAACAAAGTGAAAAAACAACCCACAAATTTAAAAAATACTCAAGACAAATAAGTACTCAGACAAAAGCCTACTCTCTAGAATTTATAAAGAACTGAAAAGCACTAGGGCCCCAAAATTTAAAGACCCAGTCTAGAAATGGGCATCTCAGATGGAAGGAACCCTTCTCCACTGCTGGTGGGAATGTAGGCTGCTGCAACCATTATGCAAATCAGTATGGAGACTCCTTTAAAAAGTTGAACTGTAAATCCCATTTAAACCAGCTATTCCTCTACTAGGAATTTTCGCGGAGGATCTGAAATCATATCATAGTGATATATGTGTGCCTATGTTTATAGCAGCACAATTTGTGATAGCCATTTCTTGGAAACAACCAAGATGCCCATCACCTGAGGAATGGTTGAAAAAGATGTGGTATTTTTACACAATGGAGTACTACTCAGCTATAAAGAATGATAAACTCAAAGCCTTTATATGGAAATGTATGCCACTTGTAGATATTCTCATAAGTGAAATAAACCAGACTCACATGTGTAAATATATAATTTCCCCAGTATGAGAACTCAAAAGAAGAAATACAAATAGGAAAGTATAATAAAAACAAAAAAGAAAGCAGGAACTTGAGGACTAACTAATTAAGAGAGGAATAGGAGAAGAGCTAGGAAACATGACAATGTCAAGCCATACAGTTATATGTAGAAGATGGGTAAGGCAATGATCCTGAGAATCTCCAGAAGATTTTTGAATCTAGCAGTTAATTGGAAAGTTTCTCACACTGACTAACTGTATATACTGATACCTGTGACCTAAGCAAATGCACAGAAGATGGTAATATGTAATAGTAGTTTAATGCTTGGAGTGCCTGTCATTCTGGTTTTCTGAGTATGGGCTGTTTGTCATGACATGCCAGTTGCTACTGTGATGTCTCTCGGATACATAATTGTTCAAAAAGAAGGGGGTGGTGAATGAAAGCAAGAGACAGGAAAAGGATATTGTGGTACTGTCCTGTTTCAAGTTTGTATATGGTTAGATTTTTTGACTTATGTGTAAACATAAGAATTATATAATTTGTTATGCCTATTTTTAAAATATATTATAATTTTAAATGATTTTTCATCATATTCTGTAGGGACTTAAATTCAACATATCAATACTTGATGAAAAATACCTGTTCTATGTTATGCCTAAGATGTTTGATATTCAGACAGATAGTGAGGTTAAGCTTAATAGATTAGGTTGTATGGTAATAACAATAAGCTTGTCTTCTGGAGGGTTAACA
>NW_004524813.1:3344839-3352502 GCF_000260255.1 Octodon degus
TGTGTGTGTGTGGCCAGCTCAGCCCACCAGGGGGCGGGGCTGGCTGGCATGTGGTGCTGGGGGATTGAACCGTGGTCCCTGTGCTTTGCTAAGTAGGTGCTTTAGACCACTGAGCCATCTCACCAACCCCTGTGGTTTCTTTTATTAACAATTTCCACTTTCATTGACCTGTGGTCAAATAATAAGCTTGGATAATTTCAAATCCTTTGCATTTACTTAAGTATATTCTGTGGGCTAGCATGTGGTATAATTTAGAGAATGTCTGTGTGCAGCTGGGAAGAGCATGTATTCTGTTTCTGAGTGAAACACCCTGTAAACATCTACTAAGCCCATTTGTGCACCCTTTTAGATCACTTCTCTTTTTATTTCATCTAGTTGACCTATGTCTTTGTGACAGTGAGGTATTAACTTCACCAGTTACAATTATGTTAGTGCTTAATTGATTTTTCATGCCCATTAATATTTGTCTTATATAGTTGAGTTTTCCCATATTTGCTGTATACATATTTAAAATTGTTATCTCTTTTTCTTTCTTTCTTTTTTGTTTTTCTTTTTTCAGAACCAGGGATTGAACTCAGACCCTTGTGCTTGCCAGGGAAGCACTTATTCTACTGAGCCATCTCCCCAGCCACTCTTTTTCTTGAAGTTTCCCCCTGACAAGTATGTAGTGATCTTTATTTCTTTTAATCATGCTTAGTTTGAAGTTCAAATTCTCTGCAAAGAGCATAGCTATCTTGCTTTTCTCTGATTTCATGTTGCATGGAGTATTGTTTCCCATCCTTTAGGCTTCTAGTCTGTGAATTTCTTCTTGTGCTAAATGTGCTTCTTATATACAGCATATTGCTAAATTTCATTTCCTGATCCATTCAGCCAGTCTGTTTCTTTTAAGTGTTGAATTGAGTCCATTTACTTTGATGGTTATAGTTGATATGAATTGACTTTTCTTTGTCATGTTATTTTCTTGCTGTTAGTTCCCAATTTTACCCTTATTTTAATAACTTGCCCTGTCTGATGGTTTCTTTCTTTCTTTTTTTTTTTTTTTAATGAAATTGTGGTCATTCCTATCTTTGTCTAGACTATCTTTCAGTACTCATTTTAGGGTTGTTTCCATGGTGCTGAATTTTTTCAGAGTTGTTTTTTTATTCTTTTTTATGGATGTACCTTATTTCTCCATTAATTTTGAAAGGTAGTTTTGCAGGTACATCACATCAACCTGCATTTGAGGTTATTTTCTTTCAAGATTTGAAATATTTCATTCCAAACTCTTCTTGACTTCAGGGTTTGTGTGGAGAGCTTGCCCGTGATTCTAGTAAGTTTTTCTTTATAGCTGATCTTTTTTTTTTTTTTTTTGCTTTAGTCTAACAGCTTCTAATATTCTATTTTAGTACAGAATTTCTTAAATTTTATTTTATGTCTGAACATGTAATTATTTTGGTCATGGATGGTTGGAAATATATATACTTCACTTATCTGTATATCAGTATAGATAGATAGACAGATAGAGATAATAGGAAAGAGAGAGACAGAGACAAGAGAGGTTGGTCCCAGCCACCTGCTTTGTTCCGTGTGTCTTTGTACCTAAGCACCATGCTCGATCACCTAAGTTACCACCTGTTGGTTTGTGTTTCAGACTTTTTCATCTCTCTAGTGGTGCTTGTCCATGGTGTGTGTCCTAATCAGGGTCCCACTGTGTGGCTGTTGCTCCCCCAGTTTCTGTTCCTGTAGTGTAGTGGGAGGGGCCACACACTGGATTTCTCCAGCAAAGCCAGTTGCCAAGTTTCTAGTGTTTCCTGTGCTGGCAGTTGGCTTGGACACATTTGTTTTAGAGCTCAATCATTAGAATTGTTTTCTACTCATGCTATAAAATTTATGGATATCTTCCAGGTGATTTAGAAAGAAATTAGCTGTGACTCTTGCATGGATTAATTATTTACTAATATTTTTCAACTTAATGTAATATAATACAGGATTTTAATATCTAAAAATTTACTAGGATTAGTAAATTCGTATTAGTTATTAGTAAATTAGTATGTTGCAATGACTGATAAGATTAATGTAATTTGTGATCTATCACAATGTATCTGTAATCTCACTTTCTAAACTTCATATTTTACTCTACCACTACCCAAAGCAATTTTCCTTCATGTATGACTTAGAAATAGAAACCTAGTGCATGTGTTTGAAACATACTATCTTCAGGTTTTCCAGGAAAGGTGAGAATAACTCCTATTTCACTTCTTTGTATCTATTCTGGGGGGCTCAAAATTACTCTTTCGTACTTTGATGCATGACCCAAGGCTATTTGCTAGGAATCTGACTCTACAGTTATTTGTCATCACAAGAGGGTGAAGAGATACTTCATTTTAGAGAGATAATATAATTTGGAAAAAATAAATCTTCTAGCCATCAAGAAACTGAACGCCACATCTGAAAGATGGCAAAAGCTATCTCTGGTCACTGTGATTGTGGTGTCTTTGCCCTTGGACACAGAGAGAAAGGAACCCTTGCACTGAGTGCATTTGAGAAGCTTTTGATTTTCCCCTGATATCAATTAATAATATTTAATTTTAATTTTAGGCACACTCAAACTGTAATCTGAGAATTCTTTGCCTTTAGTGTAAAATTTCAAAATAAATTATGTAAAGCATTGAAGGAAGAAATGAATTATTAATGTACACTGTTGGAAAATAGTTGAAATAGACTCCTGATTCCAAACAATGACTATAAAATTAGTAATTTTTTATTTACTAAAATTATTTTCAAACTGGAATTGAATACAAGTATAAACTTTTAATTTATACTAAAAATACTTAAAGTATATGTCTATATGCTCTATCAACTTTAAATTCTGGGCTGGTCAAATAGCTCAGTGGATCAAAGTGCCTGCAAGCAGGTGTAGGGGCTAGAGGTTTGATTCCCGGGCCAGCTGCGAAGGTCCCACCGCTGTGACACGCTGAGATGGTGATTGAGACAGACCTCTTGGGAGGCTGTAAGCAAGTGGATTACTACAAGTCTGCTCTAGTAGTGAGACCTGGAACATCCTGTAGACACTTCCCTAAAAAAAAAAAAAAAAAAAAAAAAAAAAAAAAAAAAGCCCACTAAATTCTATTTTTCAACTTGAATGATTACTCTTTTCTCTCGTCTTTTCTTTTATTTTAAATAAACATTTTTAACATATTAATACTTTTCATAATCACATATTTAAAGAATTGACATATAGTATTAGAAAAATAGAGGTTTTCTTTTGAAAGATGGCCATTGTCCATGTATGTCACACCTTGCACTATTGAAAATGTCACCAGCTTACCTGGCTGCCGACCGAGCTCTGTGCTGGGCACTTGCTGAGCTTTGCAAAGCCCTCTAGCCTATTTCAAGACACAAGGCAAAATAAAACAGAGAAAGACTTTAGCAAGCAAAACGTTCTAAGATAAATTTCTGCTCTAAAATATGAATAAAAAAAGATATTTGAGAAACGTGTTCTTAGTAAATTTGAATTTTTTTGTTACTTAATGAATTTTTATTTTTTTATTTTTTATTTTTTTGCAAAGTGCGGAACCAGGGATTGAACTCAGAACCAGGTGCTTGCCAGGGAAGTACTTATTATACTGAGCCATTTCCCCAGCCCTCGTAAAGAATTTTTTAAAAAGTAACTTATTAAGTCTTTTATTTATGCACCAAATCTATTAATCTGAGCAACAGATTTGATGATGAAAATATGTAATACAACAACCACTGTTAAATTTTTATACTTGCTTTGAAATTCTGTAACAATTATGTGTTGTTGCTTGTTTCTCTGTTTCTTTTTTTCTGTTATTTCTTTTTGCCTTTGGCTTAGATTCTACTCTTCAAAAAAAAATTAAATGATTAAAATGTAAACAAATATAAACACCTATGTTGTAAGAAAACAACTCATACAGTCTTTTCTAATTTTCTTTCTAATCTTGAAAACTGAGGCAAAAGTGGTAACATTATTATCTGCAGTTTTATTTTTAAAAATTAATATTTACATTTCTTTTTATATTGCTACCTTCAATCAATGTAACAATTAGTTTGAAGGAAGATATGCAATTGTGATTAAAATAATATATTCCATTTTTTCTGGCAACAATACTTAGTTTATTTTCCTAGACTTATTAACAATAATATGCTTAATAAGTACCTCCATTATTTACAGTAATTAATGCAAAATATGGTCATTAAATATTATATGACCTATCTAAAAATCTGAAATTAGAGTCCTAGCCCAGGCCCAGTGAGTGTGTGGGAGAGCTTCTGGCTACCCTGCCCCAGCGGGCCCTACTGGACCAAGCCCAGGCGCGGTGTGGGTGAGACCCTCTTCCATCCCCTTAGGATGCCCCATACCACTCCGTAGTACCCCCATCCCTACCGCAGAGTAGGAATTTCTGCCGCATTCTGGGAACACCCACATCCAGTCCTAGCACAGGCCTGGTGAGTGTGTAGGAGAGCTGCCTCTCCCAACCTACTCCACCTAGACCGCTCCAGGCTCAGCTCAGGCCTGGCATACAGGCCTGGGGTGAAACACTGCAGCTGCATCCCAGCAGAGAGTGTAGGGGACAGAACCACCCAGCTAATCTAGGAGAAAAACATCTTGCCAGAGGGGCACAACAGGTTCACCCCCAAGGGCAGCAGCAGTAAGGAGCTGAGCACAGCAGCCAGACCCAAGTCAGGCACAACTGCATAAATTCAAACATTGTAGATCTACACCTGAACTTCAGTAGGCACTAAGGTTTGGACTGTACCGAAGATCTACAACAAAGGTCAGAAGACAATGCTACACAAAATGACAACAAGAAAGAGAAAAATGCAATCTCAGAATGCAAGCCCACCCATAACAAGTGCAGAGGACACTAACACAGAACAAATTGGGAATCACATAGCAGAAATTAATGAATCAATGGCTTCTGAAATAAAGAAACAGCTGCAGAAACGTATACAGAAACTCAGATTGGAAATAAAAAAAGAAATCCCTGAATTAATAACATGTGCAGCAAAGAATCAAATACAGAAACATATGGAGGAAACCCAATGACCACCCAGAACAAGTGCAGAGAACACTAGCTCAGCTCCAATGTATGAATTAATAGCATCGATAGTAAATAAGCAACAGCAGAAAGTCATAGAGTAACTCAGAGCGGAATTCTTTTCTACTAGCTCAGCTCAAAAGTACGAATTAATAGCGTCAATAGTAAATAAGCAACAGCAGAATGTTATAGAAGAACTCAGAACGGAACTTTCTGAAATGAGAAAAGAATTCTCTGAACTCATAGCATCTGAAGGAAAGAATCAACTACAGAAACATAAGGAGAAAACCCAAACTGAAAAATACGCTGCAGTAAAAGAATTTATAATGAATTCTAAAGAAGACATTGATAAAAAAAATTAGAGAAGATTAGAAAAATGACGGATTCCTTGAATGAGCAATACAGGAAAGAAACAGATCACATGAAGCAGAGTCAAAGAGATATAGAGGAATTTAAAATCTCAATCACAAGCTTGCAAAACCATTTAAGTGAAAGAGAAGACAGAGTTTCAGATCTTGAAGACACTGGTGCAGCTAGTGAAAAGGTAAGAAAGGACCTCTTAAAAACAACTAGGATGCAGGAAAAAATAATTTATCAACTGCAAGATAATGCAAAGGTGAACAATGTGAGACTAATAGGCATCAATGAGAAAGGAGTCAATACAAATGATATTGAAAAATATGGGCAGAATGCTGTTAAGTTGAGCTGTGGGGGACTCAGGTCAATAATTTCTGACATTGCCAGTTAAACAGAAGACCCAATGCTATTATGGGCTACTGGACTCTTTTAGAATATTTTGCTGAGTTTACACACCTATAATATTCAATAACAAAACTTAGAAAAAATGGGGTATACCTATGAATGTCCATTTTGTATCTGTGTATTCAAAGAGGTTGGGACAGATATATAGTTGCATTCTCTTAATGAATAGAATGATTTGTTCTAATGATGTCTGTAAATACGATCACAAGTCCGCATCTTGCACAGCAATTAACCACTAAGAAGAATATATGCAGTGTATTATTTGTTGAAACTGTACTTCCGATTTGATTTGAAACTGTCCCATTGCTATCTGTTTATCAATAAAACTTTAAAAAAATATGGGCAGAAGTAATAGCAGAAAAAATTCCCAAATATGAGGAAACAATCTGAAATTCAGGTAACTGAAGCATACAGAACGCCAAGTAACCTCAAACCAATTAAAAACACACCAAGATATATAATAGTCAAGATCCCAGAAAACGAGCACAGAATAATGTACTGAAAGCAACTAGAGAAAAGAAGCAGATCACATTCAAAGGAAAACCCATCAGAATTATGGCCAATTTCTCTTCAAAAACCATGAGGCAAGAAGAGCGTGAAGCAGAGTACTTCAAGTCTTCTATGAAAACAAATTCCAGCCCAGAATACTATACCCTGCAAAACTCTCTTTCAAGGTTGATGGAGAAGTGAAATACTTCCATGACAAACAACAGCTAAAGAATTTCATGATGACAAAGCCAACCCTACACAAGCTCCAGAAAGACGTGTTAGAGAGGGACCAAAATGATCAGATCTCCACGAATGAGATCAGAAGCAACCAACTAAACAGGGCAAGCAATTAAACACAAGAGAAAAAGGAGTAAACAACAACAGGTAAATAACATCTCAATCATAAGTCAATACATCGCAATTATAACCATCAATGTAAATGGACTCAATATACCAATTAAGAGAAATAGACTGGCACAGTGGATTAGGAAACAAAATCCAACAATATTCTGTATACAAGAAATACATTTAACTCATAAAGACATGCATAGGCTGAAAGTCAAAGGATGGAACAAAATAATACATGCCCCAGCACCTCAGAAAAAAGTAGAAGTAGCAATTCTGTTCTCATACAGTCTCAACTTCAAACCAAGAATGATCAAGCAAAATAAAGAAGGCCACTATAGAGTTCCAGCCCAGGCGCAGCGTGGGCTGGACCCTCTCCCAGCTCCTTGGGCTGCCGCCCATCACTCCGCAGTGCCTCCCCCACCCAGCCCGCTGAGCAGGATTTTCTGCGAGTTCCCTGAGCCCCCAGACCCAGTCCTAGCCCAGGTCCGGTGAGTGTGCAGAGAGCTTCCTGCTACCCTGTTCCGGCGGGACCAGTCCCAGCCCAGGAGCAGCGTGAGCCGTACCCTCTCCCACCCCTTCGGGCTGCCCCCCACCACTACGCCCTATCTCCCCACCCCTCCTGCCAAGTAGGATTTTCTGCTGACTTCCCAGAATGCCCAGACCCAGTCCTAGCCCAGATCCGGTGAGTGTGTGGAGCGCTTCCTGCTAACCTGCGCCAGCAGGACCAGTCCCAGCCCAGGCGCAGCTTGGGCCGGTCCCTCTCCCAGCCCCTCGGGCCGCCCCCCACCCCTCTGCCCTACCTCCCCCACACCTCCTGCCCAGTAGGAATCTCTGCCGAGTTCCGGAAACGCCCAGATCCAGTCCTAGCCCTGGTCCTCAGCGGAAAGGAGCTGAGCACAGCAGCCAGACCTAAGCCAGACTCAGCTGGATAAGTCCAAACTCTGTAGAGCTCCACCTTAACTTCAGTACCTGTGAAGGCTATAACTACAGCAAAGATCTACAACAAAGGGCAGAGGACAGTG
>NW_004524813.1:3356772-3375363 GCF_000260255.1 Octodon degus
GGTTCTACAATCTGAGGTACAAGATCTCAGGATTAACCCTGAGGGGATTTCACTGACCTTATCAGACCCAAAAGCTACAACTCTTGTTTCATAGGTCCTGATTTACCTTGGTCTTAACCATCCAGCAGAAAAGTATAAAAACAAAGTATAAGAAGTAAAGCCATTCTGTTATGTTGAGCTGTGGGGGACTCAGGTCAACACTTTCTGACTTTGCCAGTGAAGCGGAAGACCCAATACTATTATGGGCTACTGGACTCTTTTAGAATATTTTGCGGAGTTAACTCACCTATAATATTCAAACAACAGAACTTAATAAAAAGAAGGGTATGCAGATGAATGTCCATTTTGTATCTGTGTATTCAAAGTGGTTAGGACAGATATATAGTTACATTCTCTTAATGAATGGAGGGATATGTTCCAATAGTGTTTGTAAATAGGATATCATGTCTGTACTTTGTATAGCTGTTAACCAGTAGGAAGAGAGTATGCAATGTGTTAATTATTGAAACTGTCCTACCAATTTGTTTTGAAACTATCTCACTGCTATTTGTTTCTTAATAAAATTATGAGAAAAAAATCTGAAATCAACACTTGAGGGTATGATGAAGATTCCTAATCCTTTTGTATTTAAAGTAAATTTTTAGAAGAAATAGAATATTACTTCAAATTAAATACTTTACGAAAATAATAGGTATTAAGTTGTAAGTGAGGAAATGTTTTCCTATCATAGTATAAGTTACATAACATGGCCAAGCTAAAAGTATTCCTTTGAGTGTTACTTTTTGGAAAGGCTTTTCTATGACACTATATACCTGTGTTTTCATTTTACAATCTGAATCTCTAACATTCAAAGCATATTTAAACGCTTACTGGAGAAATTTATGTGTGATTGCATTTGGTCACTTACATAGAACGTGAATTTAGAAATCAAGTACACAAATTATCAAAACTGAATCAAAGGTGCCAGGGAGATGGCTCAGTGGAATAAGCACTTCCCTGGCAAGCTCAAGGGCCTGAGTTCAATCCCTGGTTCAAAAAAAGAAAAAAAACACTGAATCAAGAAGATACAACAACTTTCAATAACCCAATAACACCCACAGAAATACGAAATGTAATAAAAAGCTTGCGAACAAAGAAATCTCCAAGTCCTGATGGATTCACAATTGAATTCTACAAGACATTCACATAAGATATAATCCCTATATTCCTCAACCTCTTCAAGGAAATTGAAAAGGAAATAGTTCTCCCAAAATCATTCCTGGAGACAAGTATTTTACTGATACAAAAAAACAGGGAAAGACACAAATAAGAAAGAGAACTACAGGCCAATCTCCTTGATGAACTTGGATGCAAATATCCTCAATAAAATCCTAGGAAATAGAATACAGCAAATCATCAAGAAGATCATAGGCCATGACCAGGTAGGATTCATCCCAGGGATGCAAGCATGGTTCAATATTTGCAAATCTATAAATGTAATACACTATGTCCATAGAGTGAAATCTAAAACCTGCATGATCATCTCAATTGATGCAGAAAAGGCTTTTGACAAAGTCCAATACTCATTCATGTTCAAAGTCCTGCAGAAATTTGGAATAGAAGGCCTCTACTTCAATTTGATAAAAGCCATCTATAACAATAAAATGGCTAATATAATTCCAAATGGGGAATAATTGAAATCTTTTACTCTCCAATCTGCTGCAAGACAAGGATATCCTCTATCACCCCCACCCCCCTGCTCAATATAGTTCTGGTATCATGAACTAGAGCCATTAGACAAGAAGGAGAAATGAAAAGAATAAGAATAGGTAAAGAAGAAGTTAAATTTTCATTATTTGCAGATGACATGATACTTTACTTGGAAGACCCAAAGAACTCTACCAAGAAGCTACTAGAATTGATACAGAAATTCAGTAGCATAGCAGGATACAAAGTCATGAACTAAAAGTCAGTGGCATTCCCCTACACAGATAATAACCACATGGAGAGGGAAATTATAGAAACAATATCTTTTACAATAGCACCGAGGAAAATGAAATAGCTTGGAATTAGTCTAACTAAAGAATTAATCTAACCAAGATCTTTTCAAGGAAAATTGCAGTACTCTTAAAAAAGAGATCGTTGGGATTCCAGAAAATGGAAAGATATTCCATGCTCCTGGATAAGAAAAAGAAACATCTTGAAGATGGCCATACTCTCAAGATGGTTGTACAGATATAATGCAATCCCTATCAAACTACCACCAACATGCCTCACAGACATAGAGAAATCATTGCTAACATTTATGTGGAACCAGAAAAGACCTAGAATAGCAAAGGCAATGCTGGGCAACAAAGACAAGGCAGGAGGCATTACAATTCCTGATTTGAAATTATACTAGAAGGCTACTGTGATAAAATCAGCATGGTATTGGCAACAAAATAGACCTGAGGATCAATGGAATAGCTTAGAAGATGCAGATACCTCTAAGAACACACTCAGCGACCTGTTCTTTGACAAAGTGGCCAAACATGCTCACTGGAAGAAAGATAGCCTCTTTGACAAATGACTGGAAAAACTGGTTCTCTACATGCCAAAAACTAAAACTTGACCCAGGTCTATCACAATGCACTAAACTAAAGTCAAAATGGATTAAAGATCTAAACATTAAAACAGAAACACTAAATCTCCTGGAAACTCTTGAAGACATAGGGGCAGGCAAAGTGTTCATGAACAAAAATCAAATCGCATGGGAAACACTTGAAAGAATTAACAACTGAGACTTGCTCTTACTGAGCGGTTTTTTCATGTCAAAAGAAATTACCAACAAAGTGAAAAGACAACACACAAATTTTGAAAAATTATTAGCTAATAAGCATTTGGATAAAGGTCTGCTCTCTAGAATTTATAGAGAACTCAAAAACATTAGGGCAAAAAAAAAAAAAATAATTAAAGACCCAATTCAGAAATGGGCATCTGAGATGAACACACACTTCTCAGAGGACAAAATTAAAGAAGCAAATAAATATATGAAAAAATGATCCACATCACTAGCCATCCATGAGATGCAAATTAAAACAACACTGAGATATCATCTCACCCCAGAAAGAATGGCTATTATAAAGAAATCAACCAACAAGTGTTAGAGAGGCTGTGAGGAAAAGGGAACCCTTCTGCCCCTCAGGTGGGAATGTAGACTAGTGCCACCATTAGGGAATCAGTGTGGAGACACCGTAAAACACTAGGACTGGAAATCCCTTTCAAGCCAACTATAGCTCTACTGGGAATTTTCCCAGAGGAACTGAATACATCATATCATAGTGATATATATGTACCTATATTTATAGCAGCACAATTTTTGATGAGAAATCTTGGAAACAATCAAGATGCCTCTCACCTGAGGAATGGTTGAAAAAGATGTGGTTTTTTTTAATACAATGGAGTATTACACAGCTATAAAGAATGATAAACTTGAAGCATTTTTACTTAAGTGGATGCTACTTGAACATATAACCATAAGTGATATAAACCAGATCCACATGTGTAAATATCATATAGTTTCCCTGGTATAAGAACTGAAAAGAACAAATACAGGTAGAAAGATATAACACAATTAAAAGGAAAGCAAGGGCTAGAGGATTGGACAACAAGGAGAGGTCACGGAGAAAAGCTGGGAAACATGACAGGGGCAAAGCCATACATTTATACACACAAGAAAGGCAAGGCAATTTTCCTGAAAAACATCAGCAGGTTTTTGAAACTAGCAATCAATTGGTAGGATTCTCACCCTGACTAACTATATATGCTGATACCTGTAAACCAAGCAACTTCACTAAAGATAGCAATGTGTAATAGAAGGGTCACACTTGGAATGCCTGTCATTGTCTTCTAAATAGGTTCTTCTTGTCATGACATAACAATTATTACCATACCGCCTCTCAAGTAAATGTTTTTTTTTTTCAAATAAATGGTAATAAATGAAAAAGAGACACAAGAAAAAAATGTCAGAGGACTCCCCTGCTACAATTCTGTATGTGGTTAGAATTCTAAATTTCTGTGTAAAAATATATAATTGTTTATTCATATTCTTTAAATATTTTTCATTTTTAAAATTTTTTTCTCCATATTCTGTAGGGACTTAAATTTTAACATATCAATACTTCATGGAAAATACCTGTTCCATGTTATGCCTAAGATGTTTGATATTCAGACAGATAGTGCCATTAAACCTAACTGCATGTGTTATAGAGTAATAATAAGCTTCTCTTCTGGAGGGTTAACTACCTAAGTTTGCAGACCAAAAATTAGAGAAATATAAGGACTGCAAGGATAGTCAATATGTTGGCCCTAGCCTTTCAATGTCAGTGAAGACTCAGGACATAGAAGATCCTATACTGTAATATCATGTAACTCAGTTGAGTCCAAAATTTTCTGATGAAGGAGATTATGGGGCCATAGAGCAATGTGATTGATGATGTAGAGTGTGCCTAAGGAGAGTCACCTGGAGAGAAAACATTCTCTCAGGCTTTCACAGAGAGCAAATTGATCAGGCAATGGCCGGGACTCATCCACAGGGCTGACACTGACAAAGGATCTACAAACTGTGGTACGGGGTTACAGGATAAATCCAGAGGGTGCTTGATTGACCTTATCAGATACAAAAGTTAGATTTCCTGTTATATAGGTCTTGCTTTATCTTGGTCTTAACCATCCAATGAAAAAGTATAAAAAGAAGGTATATAAAGTAAAGTCATATTAATATGCTGAGGTATAAAAGGCTCAAGTCAACAACTTGTGTGGTTAACCCACTACTATGGTGGACTACTGGAGTGTGTTGGATTATTTTGCTGAATTCATGCACCTGTACTATTTAGATGCCAATTGAATACCTCTCTGATAGGACTAAACAAAAAAAGAGGCTATAAAGGAATGATCATTTTGTATCTGTATATACAGAATAATTAGGATAGATATACAGCTACTTTCACTTAATTCAGTGAGAAGAAAGATTTGTACTAATAGTGTTTGGATGGGGTATCCTGTCTTCATCTCGTAGTATGGATAACCACTAAGAAGATAACAATGTACAATGTATTAATTATTTAAACTGTCCTCTTATGCAGTTTTGAAACTGTCTCATTGCTATTTGTTCCTCAATAAATTAAAATTAAATTATAATAAAAACAGTGAAAACTCATTAAAGATGTATGAATTTTTTTTGGCAGAATAGGGGGTTGAACTCAGGACTTTTGCTTGCCAGGGAAGCACTTATGCTACTGAGCCATCTCCCCTGCCACAGCCATCTCCTCTGCCCCTGAATTTCTTAAAAAAAAAGAAAGAAAAGAAAATAGAAAAAGAAAACAAAAGAAAGAGATCATGTACATATTTTATATTTAAGGCCAGGTGGAGATAAAAGTAAAGCAAAGAATTGAATAAAATGTATGCTTCAATTATCTACAAAAATAACAGCAATCTAATACCCAAATTTTTCACCCATATGAAACACCCAGGTAGAATTCAGTTCTATGTGTGTCTGTATATTTGTGCAGATACATATGTTCCGTTTTTCTGTTTGGGTGATGGGAAAATAGTAAGCAACCTAGGTTTTGTTAGAAAATTGTCATTTTAATTAACAACTGTAAAGCTTATTCAATCAAGTTCTGTATGAACACATCCACTCTACGCTAAAACTGTGCTGACACTATCAATTTTTCAGTGCCTGAGAATCTGCACTTCTTTAGCACTGTCTGCTTTGAAGGTTCACTAAGGAGTTCTGTGCTAGGGCGCTCTCCCAGGGAAATGTGACTCGCTCAGCATAAATGAATATTGTTTTTGAAAGTGACTGTTTATAAAAGTTTAGAGCATTATCAAGCATGGTGAAATATACCAGGGTTTTCATAATAAGAGTCAGGGCTGAAAGGTAAAGGAAGACAGGCAGCAATGGGACTCAGCAAGTGTATTGGACTCAGAGTTGGCCTGATAGGAGGTTTTTTTTTTTTCTTTGCTAGAGGAATGCACAAACTTGTGGTATACAAGTGAAAAGTACTATGGAGGAGTAAGTGTGCTGTCTTTTCTCCAGCCTTCTAACCTTGATGGGCCCAAATTGAACCCAATTTAGTAGACAAAAGCAAGATATTTTTATTATTAAAGTGTTTAGTGCATTGGGGCAAAAACTTCAAGACAATTCGAATAGCGAATTGTAAAAGAAAATAAAAGGCATAGTTTGTTACTGATGTGGAATAGTACGGTCTATTACAGTAAACTTAAAATATATGAATGAATTCTAATGCATAGAAAGCAGCCCACTTTAGGTTATATTTCACAAAATGTTGAAGGCATGAATCAGTCAGTTCACTGTATCAATCATTTTTAAAAAATCACAAGAATCAGGAATAAAAGAAATCAAAACTGTGAACAATTAAAAGAAAAAGAGAAAAATGTGTGTCTAAACCAATTCTATGTGTGCTCTTGAACTATACCAAGACCTTATTTAGCTAACATATCTGATCTTAAAGCAAGTTAAGTGATTTGTATACAATAATATCTTAAAACATATTATTTACTTGTGTATAATTTTACATAAAGGCTGGTGAGATAGCTCAGCAGACTAGACTGCCTGCTTAGACAAGCTTAGGCAAGTTCAGGGATCGCGACTCAATCCCCAGCACCACATGTCGTGTTGGTCCCACCCCTGGGCAGGCTGAGCTGGCCACAGAATCTGGGCCTAGGGGTGCACTCTGTAATCCTAGTGCTGAGGAGGCTGAAAGCAGAGGGATCACTGTGAGACCAAGCTGCATAGTGAGACCGAGCTGCAACAACCAAATACACTGAAAAACATAAATAAATTAAAAATTTTGGATAAGCCCCAGTTTATACATAAATGACAATGACATCAAAGCAGAGAGCACACATAAGCACACTGTGCATAGCAGAATAAGTCCAGAAATGTTATATGTCAGTATATCATATTAGACAGACATAACAGCATATATTTTGCATGCTATGTTTCTGACATATTTCTATAAATACATTTTTATTTCTATTTGGCTGTTGTTGTTGATACAAGGTCTCACTATGCAGATCAGACCTGTAATGATCCTTCTGACTGAGCCTCACTGGCACTGGGATTACAGGTATGCACCACCGTGCCTGGTTCAGGGGCTGCTTGGGCATACCCGGGGTCTAGGACTGGCATGTGTGCGGAGGCCAAGATCTAACTCAGGTCCAGGCAGGTGCTTAGACCACCGAGCTATGCCCCCAGCCCTATATTTCTAATTACACTTTTATCTTACTTTCTCAAAGTATATATGGCATGCTCTTTTCCTATTAGGTAACTGCAACAAAAAAAAGTACTAGAGAATTTAGCTTCAGATTAGAGACCAGATACATGTGCCCTGAAGAAATCATGGATCTGTAAACTCAGGACACACTCCTGACCACAAGGTGTTTAATAATGTAGGCCCAGACAAAGAGAAGAATGGTCCAAACTGCTCCTACTTCTTTTATAGATTAAACTAATGAAGAATCAAATTAAATATATAAATACATTTCTTGGGCAGGAAAATCAATTGACTAGAAACCACAACAGTGAAAAATGTATCATAACTTTGTTTAGAAACTTGTTTGTATACTAGGAAGAAGTAATTAAGGAACTCACAGTGATTAATAGATTATTTCTACTTAGCCCTTGATTAAATTTGGTTTTACAAAGTATCCTAACAACAAACTTCTGAACCATTCTCCTATTCATATTTCTTTCTTAGTGATTCTACCACAACTTCATTAATTTTAATTCTTTTACTGCATGTGAAAGTAAATGCCACTTGAAAATGTGCAAAGCTCAAAACCTTTAGAATTACATAGTTATCAAGATCAACAAGCCGTGAAAACAGGAATAAACTGTTTTCTGTATCATCGTTCTAGCAAAAGAAGCGAGCTTTACATGAAACCAGGAAGACAAGAAAATACATGAAAGAGTATTCTGATTTATCCTTCAATCATGAATCCTTTTCATATAGGCCACAAAGCGGGAGTGTTTGAGAAGTTGACTCCACTATCCTGAGTACATAAAAGTAAGTCAGGGGCTGCAACCCAAGTAGACAATATCAATGAGCTACTATTCAGATGGAGTTGATAGGTTGGCTTTCAGATTAAGGCTTTATTACCTTAACAAAGCTACTTGGTGTTTTACTTATTTTATTTTATTTATTTTTTCAGGACAGGTCTTATTGTGCAGTTCAGGCTAGCCTTGAATTCACTATCCAGCCCTGGTGATTCCTCCTGCTTCAGCCTCCTGAGTGCTGGGACTATAGACATGAAACCCCATGCCTGACCACAAAGCTGCGTTATTATACAGGATTATTCCATTTGTTTTCATAATGATTAATATATGTTTTAGATTTGAAGACAAATAAATGAGAATAAATTCTTAGGGAAGTTTTCTAAGCCTTCCTACACTAACAATCACATGGTATATCCATTAATCAGAACACATATGTTGGAAAGGTATAAAGATTTTCGTTTACAATTACTTTATATATAGTTGGCCATGACATTGCCAATTGGCTGTCATTTAAGGAAAACAGGGTTTATTTTAGCAGGTAGTGTGCTTTTATTATATATAGCGTAATTTCAAAAATTTGGAAAATTATGTCCAAATGATAAGCTTATGAAGCACTTAGGCATAAACAACTGTGTAAAAATGCATCATTAATATTACGTTGCCTTACTTGTCCAACTCAATATTTAGCTTGATTTCTGTAAGCTGAGAGGGATATTTCTTATGCATATGAACAAAGGAACATCACCAGTGGGAAGAAGAAATAATTGATGAGCTATTTCCTTTTGAAAGAGTGGATGAGAAAATGCCATATGGTTGGTGGATAAAATCTGCACTAGAAGCCTTCAAAATATTTTTGAAGATTTATTATTCATATGATAAATGCATATAACAGTTTTAGATAGGTTAAATAGAAAACAGAAAATTTTAGTTTTTCAGAGTTTATATTGGATATAATTGAACATAAACAGAATTTACATCTCCTTTTTCCACATAAGAATTTTTTAAGTATAAACATGATAAGAAATAAATATAGAATAACAGTCCACAAATTTTATTTTATTTTATTTTTTGAAGAGAGAAAAGTATTTATTGCAGGTTCAGATGACAACTATTACCTCTACAAAACAGTAAGGCAAGGAAACAACAGTTACAGATTGTTTTGATCATTCAGGAAATTCTTTAAAAACAGGGTTTTTTTTGTTTTTGGTTTTGGTTTTTTTTGGGATTTTTGGTATTAGGAGTTGAACTCAGAACCCTGTGTTTGCCAATCAGGGACTGTACTGCTGAGCCATATCCTCAGCTCTAGAACAGGTATTTTCTTGTGCATATATAGTTCACAGGACATTCCACAAATTTTAAGCCAACTACATTTAAAGCTGTAGGAAGTTTTGTGAAATTTTAATGCTTAGAAAAAAATTACTTCAAAAATGGGTATAACAATATATATTACATATATGTGTATATACATGATAATATATATGAGAAAAACTTGGAAACTTAGAAAAAACATAGTTTTCAATAAGGAATGAATGTTGATGGAGAGGAAGCAGGGAGAAACAATTTAGAATTTAAGAGACCTGAGACTGGATTGAGGAGGACCTAGGTAATATAATTCCCTTGTCCTCTTCGGGCAATTCATAAACCAGGCCAATGGAGGAAGTGCTCCAGGAAGAATTCTTTATATTGTATTGTCCAGATACATCCTCCAAAATATAAAAACATTGTCTGGCCAGGAGCAAAACAAAATTTATCAAAACTGTAGAATTCATGTCATTTCTCCTGTTGCTGTACACTCAGTGAATTTTAAGGATGCACTACAAAAGTAGTATTAGTTCAGTTTTTTCTCCGTTGGTTACTAAGATGACCTGAATGTTCCCTGCAATATAATTATGTTTTAGATAGGCTTTTACCAGACTTTAGTCTTCTGACAAAGTTTGGAGCCTTTACTGACAAAGCTTGTGATTGCATATTCTGCTTCTACCCCTTTTTGCGGGCGTTATAACCCAACATTGCTTTTGTCAGTGTCCATTGAGGTATTCCTTTTTCATCATTTATGTATGTATGCATGTATGTCAGGGTCTTGTCAGGTAGCTAGTCTCGTGGTGGTCCTCCCAGCTCAGCACCCCCAGCCCTGGGATTACAGGCCTGTGTCATAACTCCAGGTTGCAGTGGCCAGCACGATGTGCCCGGAGTCCTAGGGCCAGCGTGGCATGTGGTACCTGGGATCAAACCCGGGTCTTTCTGCCTGCCAGGCAGGTGCTTAGACCGCCAAGCTAGCTCCCCAGACAGAGGTACTCCTTTAAGGAAAGGTAATAAGCAGGAAGGTAGAGTGTACACTTCACATTCGTGGGAGAGGAGGAATGTAATTCCAAAGGTATCAAGTAGCAATTACAGATGGCCTAATCAAAGCGAAAAACATTCACAAGAAACCACGCAACATTCTCAGGACACCTCCCACTGACTATGTGAAAAAGTGTTAGGACAGGCAGCGGATTTTTAAAGAGAATACGTTTCCCTTGAGACACCAGGAGCAGCGTAATCGTCGTGAAAGAATGACAACTAAGCTACAAGTACAAAGAGAAAACATGGTCATTTTTAATTATTAATCTTCACACAGTTTGGACCTTCAGATTACTACAGGGTCAAGCAAACTTCAGGTTTAAGTTACATTCCTTCTGCTAAATTTAATAAATTCTATATTAGTCATAATAATTTACTAATGTATTTCTCTGAATTGTCATGTATGCAGTTACATCATCGGTAAACAATTAGAGGTTCTTTTCAAAAGTTTCTAAATCTCATCTCCTATCTTTCAAAGAAAGGTAGCTTTGTGAAGTTATCTGAAGAAAAGCACTTTCTGTGCTGCAATGATTATTAAGAAAAAACAAGTCATCCACTATGAGAACTACGCCAGAGAAAAGGCACTGAAAAAATTACCTAAATATATTGTTTTCATTTCGCAGGCTTTCTTTTGCTTCCATGTATGTTCAAAGTCTTCTTTTGTGTGTGTGTGTGTGTGTGTGTGTGTGTGTGTGTGTGTTACCAAGAATTGAACTCAGGACCCTGCGCTTGCCAGGCAAACGCTTATTCTACTGCGCTATCTCCCAGGCCCCAAAGTCCTCTTCTACAGAAAAACTTCTCATCTATTCTTATTAGTCTTTTCAATCCCTGTGTTTTCCTCCCAACTAAGTCCACTATATCTATAAAGTTGCATAGAGAAATAAGTAAATAATCAACAATAATTCAACATTTAACCCGTTATTAAATTATTCTACAAAGGTACTGGATTAAAATACCAAAATACAGAGACCTAATTTAACTTAGCATTTGTAACAATCTGGAAAATTTTATTTCTCTCTTTATAATAAATAAAAACTAATTGAAAAGAAAAAGCAATGATTTTTTTATACCAATCATGGAACTAAAATTACAGGAAAAAAATCACCACAAAATTAGAAGAGAGGGCTGGGGAGATAGCCCAATGGCATAAAAGCCTCTCTGGCATGTTGAACTCATTGTCCTGAGTTCAATCCCTTGTAATCACTCCCCGAAAAAAAAAAAAAAAAAACGAAGAAGTACATCAAAGAGATGCAGTAATTAGGGCCTTTAAGTGGCAAGAATATTCAGAAGGTATTTTTGATAAAGTATCGTAGGTTGAACGTGGATTAGGAAAACAGCAGAAAACGCACGGTTGTCTCAATTTTTAAGAATCACACTAAGTCTCAATGAGTCAATAAATATCCTTTTCTGCGTCTGGCTAAGGAAGGCAAAAATTAACCGCCGTGAAACATGCACATAATTGTCTCCATTAGAAATAAATAATACTACTATCTATGGCAAATTTATTTTCCTAACTCAGCAAAGAAAGTGGTAAGGTGAGAGAGATTAATATCAGAGTGAATAGAAACCATCCCTACTAAGTCCTTGGACATTAAAGACACAGTAGATGAGAACTACAAGATATTCTAACCACTATACACTGACAGCAAAGACGAAATTGATAATATTTTGAAAACACAAGTAATTGCCACGCCCCCAGGGCACGCTGAGACAGCGATTGAGACTGGATGTGGTGGTGCGCGCCTGGAATCCCAACTCACGGGAGGCTGTAAACAGGCAGATCACTAGGAGTCTGATCTAGTAGTGAGGCCCTGAACGCCCTGTAGGCCCTTCCTTAAAATACAATAAGTAAATAAATAAAAATTAAAAAATTAAAAATGAAAATACAAGTAATTGAAATTTACATAATTGAAATATTCAAAATTTTATTGCATAAATTCAATCAATAATGTAAACCATTTAAGAAACAAAACATAGGCAAAAAACAAAATACACCAGGCTCTTTAAGTGTCAGCCCCATGGACTGGCCAGATAGCTCAGAGGGTTAAAGTGCCTGGTTAGGCAGACGCAGGGACCGGGTTGGATCCCCGGTGTGCCGTGCTGGTCCTGCCCCTGGCACGTGCTGAGCCGGTGACTGAGACTGGCGTGGTGGCCCTCGTCTGAAATCCCCAGCGCTTGAGAGACTGAACCCAGGAGGATGTTTAGGAGTCTGATCTGTGTAGTGAGACGCTGTAGACCCTGTACTAAATACATTAAAAAGGAAGCTTCAGTCCTGTTACTCTTAGGTAAAAGCAAGATCAATGGACATTTATTTTACTAATTTGATGAAGCAAACATTATAATAATTATGTAACTAAAAACAATATATTGCTCCAACCTACTAAATAAACATAACTTGAGAATAAATAATAGATGATTTCAAGACTTAGTATAAAGTTTCAGAAATCAAGACAGTATAGTATTGGTGGAAGAATATATGAACAGTAGACGTGAAAGAATGTTCAGAAATAGATCCATGCAAATATAGTCAACTGATCTTTGACAAAAAAGCAAAGGAATTCAATGGAGAAATGAGATTTTCCCAAAAATACATCAAGGAGTATATAGCAAAATCATCATTGCAAAGGAAAAAAATGTGCCTTACTTAGCCCAGTGGCTATTTAAATACATCAAATATTTGATGTCAAAGTCAAAAACAAAACCATATCTATGTTGGGCCGGGGGTGTAGCTCAGCGGCATGGGTGCCTGCCTGACGTGCGCAAGATCCTGAGTTTGTTCCCTGGAACAACAAAAAAATCTGAAAATATATCTACTTTAGAACAGGAGAAGACAATCTATATGACTTTGTACAGTGGCAACTTGGTTGACAAACCTCATTCATTCCACTCTTCTGGGGAAGATGACCGCATTCCTGCTCATAAGGAAAAAACAGCTGCAGCTGTGCTCCTCCCCTCTGTGGAGTTTAGGAGCAGAAACAAAATTTTTCCAAGTGCATTTGTGAACCTTACGGAATATTTTTAAATTTTATTTATTTGTTTATTTATTTATTTATTTTATGTATGTGTGGCCAGCTCGGCCCACCAGGGGGCGGGGCAGGCTGGCATGTGGTGCTGGGGATTGAACCGCGGTCCCTGTGCTTTGCTTTGCTTTGCTTAGCTTAGCTTGTTCTAAGTAGGTGCTTTAGACCACTGAGCCATCTCACCAGCCCAGGATTACAGAATATAATTGCCCGTCATTGCTAAAACATACTTGACCTCCATAACTGAGGCTGGAGGTAAATATGCGTTAGTCACTTTCCTGATATGCAGACACTGTGTCTGACACCCACAACTTCAGAAGTCTTCATTTGGAGCACAATTTAGGGCAGTCAGTCAGCGGTCGACTGGCCCCAAAGCAGAAGCACCATGGCAGAAGGTCACAGCCCGGCCAGGCGGCCGCCTCATAACAGTGGGAAGCAGGTGGGAAGAGCACCAAAGGAGAGGGGCAGAGACCACGTGTAGCACCCAGGGCCACCCTGCACCATCCACCAAGACACAGCAGAAAGGTGCATCACCAATAGCGTGGGTGACTTACTCCAGTCACGTTACAGAGCAGAACTTAGTAGTCACATTGTAGATTTAATACTTTAGAAAAATGTCAAAAGCCAGATTTATAAAGAATAAAAACGTTGAATTTATTGATAATAAAATATGTGCTCTCCCAAACACATTGTTAAATATATGAAAAAGTCAACAGCTGGGATAAAAGTTTAGAAACATAAATAGCAAATATGTGACTTAAAGTCAAAGTGTATACAAGGGGATAGACAGTACACTTCAACTTAAAATTGTTGTAGCTGGACCAGGGAGCGCAAGTCTGTAATCTCAGTGCTGAAATGGCTAACATAAGAGGATCAAGAATAGTTCAGTACTATCCAGGGATATAAAGTGAGTTCAAAGCCAGGCCAAACTGCGTAAGTGATACCTTGTCTCAAAATAAAAATGACAACAAACACATAAACAACAACAAAAATAAGAAAAAAGCAACGTATCTAAAGATGCACCACACCAGAAGCAACTCTGGCAGCCAGGCGTGTACAAAGATGTTCAGTGTTGTCTGTTATTATGGAAATAAATACTAACATAACAAGATCTCACTGTTTACACAAAAGAGATAAAAAATTTTTCAAACCAACAGAAACTCTCAGTCATTGCTTATGTGAATACAAAAATAGCAGAGCCATTTTGGAAAGAAGGACTTGGGGGCTCTTATTTTTCATTTCTTATAGAAGTAAATACAGTTTTGACATAAAATTCAACAACTATAATCTTAAGATAGTTAATTGAAAAATTATGATCATAGAACACTCTCCATGTGGAGAAGGCTACGCAGCTTCGTTCACCAGAAATAATCATTCTCTTTTAGTAGGTGAGCAAGTAAAGTATATGCATAAATGCAGTGGAATAATATCGGGAATATAGCAGACTATCTTAGTTAATTTTTCCTTTTTTTTTCTTTCTAATAGTGCCAGAGATTGAACTCAGCCCCGTGCGCTTGCCAGGCAGGCACTTGCTCTGCCCAGCTCTCTCCCTGGACCTACTTAATTAGTGTTTTTTTCATTGCTAAGACAAAAAGCACTTGACACCCAGAGGTCGAGGGGGGACAGGTTCATTTGGCTCATAGTCTGTTTTTGTTTGTTTGTTTTTCAAACTGTAGTTGTCCAGGGACATCTCAGAGAAGAAGCAGTTCATGAAGGGCCAAAGACAGAAAGCACAAATGCAACAAGCAAAAAGCTACAAATGACAAGTGACAGCCCTCTTTCTGTGCTTTATTATCTTATCTAGGTTACCCCCGCCTCCCCCATGACAGGTAGCATTCGTACCCAAGCTGAGCCCTCCTGTTACCACTTGTAGGGCTAAGCAAGCCAATCGGTGGACTAAATCAGTAATCACACATCCTTGATCCCAGTATCACACACTTAATCCCAGGTTCACAGGCTTTACACCAAGCCATCTCTGAGAAACCCCACATCTGACTACATGAAGCTTTGGGAGATGCAAGCTGTAAGGGAGATGGAATAGTAAGTCACACAAAACATGTTGGAATCTTAAATTTGTTTAAGTGAGAGGCCAGTATGGAAGTATTATGTTTCATGTAATTCCTTTTACATAGCACTTTAAAATAGCAAGATTAATAGCTGGTGAAAGAACAGTAGTTGCCAGGGCTTGAGAAAGGAAATGGTGCAAGTGTTAGGCAAATAGAATGCTTTGAAGTCACAAAGCTATTCTGTCTAGTAGCATAATATAATGCATTTGTCAGATCCATAAACTTTATAGAGTACGTGAAAATTTGTTTAATTCAAATTAGATGCAAATTACTTTACAAGTTAGAAGAGTCCAAAAATGAAATACAGAATATGACAAAACAATCTGACTCATTACCGATGTGTAAAACAACTCTATTAAAGGGATTTGGAAAAATGGTGCTTTCGGTATTAATGCGGTCTATAAAACAACACCAATTTAAAGAAAAGTGTTTCCTAAAATTACATGTCTACAGAACTCTAGAATCATGCTACATAGTGGAATTAATAATAAAATTGAATAACTTCATACAAAATTTTCTAAGGCTGGCAGCCAGACTCATCATGGGGGACACACAATTACACACAACCCAGGGGAGAATGTCAGCATGACACAGATGGTGTCAGATTCGAGTTGGAGACATTAAGATCGACTCATAACTGGCCTAATAAAGACACAGGTAGATGAACAGTGAAATGCTTCCATACTTGTCATATTCATAAATTGGCGTCCGAGTTTCCCTGAACCATCTGGTAAAAGAGCCTGGACAAAACCGCATAGCCCTATCAATAAGAAAATACTTTGCCTAAATTTTGACTTTTAATCAGTAAATGCAGTAAGTCTGTAAAAAGAATCAGTGTTGAGGGGCGGGGAGATGGCTCAGAAATTCTTGTCCGGCAAGCGCAAGGGTCTGTGTTCAATCCCCGGTTCTTCAAAAAAAAAAAAAAGAGAGAGAGAGAGAGAGAGAGAGAGAGAGAGAGAGAGAGAGAGAGAGAAAGAAAGAAAGAGAAAGAAAGAAAGAAAGAAAGAAAGAAAGAAAGAAAGAAAGAAAGAAAGAAAGAAAGAAAAGAATCAGCATTTCTTGGAGAAATGTTTGATTGTATCACTAGCATAAGCAATGTACAACAGTAATCTAAAAGTTGAGGAATCAGTACACACATGCACACACACGCACGCATGCACGCACAGTGAAGAATATAGCTTAAAATGACATAGTCAAAAGAAATGCAAAATGACCAACGCTCAATTAGAGCATCAAAATTAATAATATGATATTATATTAAAACTTCTAGTGTACCATAAGTGCCCACAAGTTAATAATGATTATAAAAAACCTGTTATAAAGTGTTCCACATAATTTGTGTACACAGTACTTTATGGGAGGGGAAGCTATTTCCTCTTTCTGTATAGTGACTTCTTTCAAAAATTAAAGTGCTGTAGCGGAAGCAGATAAAATTAAAAACCATCATAGAGAAATGTTGCATGCAATACTTCACTTAATAATTAAAGTTAATTATTAGGTATATATTATCTACATGTGTGTATTTGTACACTATATAATATATTCGAATTATCAATTTACTTTTTTGGTCTTCTACAAAACTCATATTTCAAAGAAAAAAACAAATACTTTATGAAAAATATTCTACAGAATGCCTATCTAGGACACCTCAAATCTCTCAGCAGGGTAATTCTCTATGAAAGTGGACATGAAAAATATACTCTGTTTTGATAAAGGTTATCAAAAACAAGAAAGATCTAAATCTAAATAATTGTCACAGGCATAATAATCATATTGAAATATGAAGAATAAATTAATTTAGGTAACTTAGAGTCATAGAGTATAACATATAAAACTAATAAAATCCAATTAAATATAAACTTTAAATAAAAAAGATATGCTATATGTTTATTATCTATTTTATGGTATGTAACAAATAGCTATTTTCTCATACTTAAATTTTTCTAGTTTAGTTGTAAGTAATGGGCGGGCAGGAGAGCTCAGCGATCTAAAGCACCTACTTAGGCAAACCTAGGCAAATGCACAGGGACCGTGGTTCAATCCTCGGCCCCACATGCTGCGCCAGCGCCGCCTGCAAGGTGGACTGAGACGGCCACACACAAAAAAGAGGAGAATACAGACTAGTTTGGTGGTGATGATATAAATAAGATATGTTGAAGAAAAATTTTAAAAACCCAAACTGTAGGCTTTAGTGTATAAAAGTTAATAGTTCGACTGAACAATAGAAAGCACAGAAAAACTGACAAGCAAACATCCTAGAAGCTATTAGCTTCCAGAGTAAAAATAGAAATAATTAACATCAAGACAGTTTTACAAACTTATAGTAATATTAAAACCATTCAATGGTCAAGCTGAAAACACATAAATAAATTTATAGAGTGACAATTTTTAATAATTAATGACTACTAAAGAAGAATACTCAAAATTTACTAGCAGTGCGCAGACGGAAATAATGAGGATAATCTCTGCAAACCGAATAATTTTAAATAAATTATTTCCAGCGTTGCTTAAAATACATAGCCCATGGGTAGGCCAATTTAAAGAATATTTCTTTGAAAGTAACCAGACATTTCAGGTTGAAAAAGTAATTGGGCCACATATTTCTCTGTAAATATCAAATCAAACTGAATTTGAAGTAGGAATTAAATATTCATTAGCCACTTCCTGTTACTGGGACACAATATCTGATACAACTGAAAAGAGAACAGGATTAATTTGACCCACACCATGAGCAGGTTTGGTCCATGGTCAGCTCACTCTATGACTTTCAGAGAGCATCGTTCTAGAAGCCCAGACAGAGCAGAGCTGCTTAGCTACAGCAGCAGTACCAGGGGACTGGGGAGCAGACACAGCCTGGCTGCTCATGACCCGCGTGGACACAGCAAGGCACGAGGGTTAATTGGCCGTGGGGCATTTCTTCATTCAGTCAAGTTGACATATGATGGTAAATGCTTACTAGATACAAACCACTTGGGAAAAGCATAAGTATGTAGAACAGTCATAAGTGAATACAAATATATTTTTACTAAGTAGTATTATACTAACTGGTAGCAATATCTTAAATTTTATCTTTGTTCAATTTTTTACTTCATTTATTTATTTACTTTTTTTTTTTTTTTTTTTT
>NW_004524813.1:3375887-3376954 GCF_000260255.1 Octodon degus
AAAGTATATATTAAATGTATTTTCCTACAAAAAGACTACATCTTTTGCAATACACGTAAAATATCTAAAAAGACAAAACTCAAGTAAAAGAAAAATGATAGAACTGTAGCTTGCTTTCAGTTGTTGTAGAAAGTGACCCTAAGCATACAGTGTTTGAAATACTCTGAAATCCGACTGTCAGGGTAGTTGCATGTTACAAATGTGGAGAAAAGACCTCTTTGTAAAAGTGCATCCTCACGTATTTGCAGGTGACAGGACACCCATCGAAAGAGCATTAGGTAATTCCAGGAAAAAATGGTGGTATGTTGATAGCAGGAATAGCACCTTGAAATTGCTTCAGACTAAAAGAATTATGATTATTGAACTACACTGGAAAAAAAAATCACCAAGAAACAATTTTTAGATGTATATGTAGTTGAAATCCTAATAAAAGGTATTAGTTTTTTTAAATAATTTTATTGAGAAATAAATAACAATGAGACAGTTTCACAACCGATTATTAGCACATTTTCAATAATTAATACATGGCATATTGTTGTCTTAGTAGTTATTCATTGTACAAGAAGCAGACATGATATCCTGTCTCAAACACTATTAGAACAAACCTCTCTATTCATTGAATTAAGAGAATGGAGCTGTGTATCTATCCTACCTATTTTGAGTATACCGATACAAAATGGTCGTTCATTTCTATCCTACTTTTTTGGGTAGTTTTGTCAGAGTAGGGCATTCCATTGTCATTTAAATACTGTAGGTGCATAAATTCAGCAAAATAGCCTATAGACTATATATTGGGATATAGTCCAGTAGCCCATTATAGTAGTGGGTTTTCCGTAAGACTGGCAATGTCCAACGTTGTTGACTTGAGCATTTTACAGCTCAGCGTATTAATATGCCTTTACTTTTTATACTTTGTTTTCATACTTTTCTGCTGGATGGTTAAGATCAAGCTAAAGCAAGACCTATATAACAATGGGGCTGGAGAGATGGCTCAGTGGTCTAAAGCACCTACTTAGAACAAGCTTGGCAAAGCATTGGGGACCGCGGTTCAATCCCCCAGCACCACA
>NW_004524813.1:3377054-3387184 GCF_000260255.1 Octodon degus
AAAATAAAAAAAAGACCTATATAACAAGAAATGCAACTTTTGTATCTGATAAGGTCAGTCAAATCCCCTCAAGATTTAATCTGAAACGCTGTACCGCAGTGTGTAGATCCTTTGTCAGGGTCAGCCATGTGGATGAGTCACGGCCATTGCTTGACCAATTTGCTGTCTGGGAAAGCCTGAGAGAATGTTTTCTCTCCACTAACAATCAAGGCTTTTGTTGGTAAGTCGATGCAACTAGAGACTGTATTCAGTAAATAAAATAAATCAAATCCATATGCACAAACATGGTATTGTCTCACGAGTGTAAGAACCTGAGAGTAAATAAAATTAGAAAGGTACAGTAGATACTGTGAAAGGGAAATAATTTGTTCAATGGGAAGGACAAACTCGGATGACACAAATGGCAAAAGATAGAAGGGAAAAGATATTTATGTACGTAAGCAGGATGATTTTGGTAACTGCAATGCTGATTTCTACTGGTCTTTTGAAAGGATCAGCTAATGCTTAATATTTTTTTCTTTTTATTCATTTTTTCTTTTTAATTTCTTATAACACCTTTGTAATTGTTTTGTTTTGTTCTTAAATCAATTTTTCACATTTATAACTGGTAACCTAAATAACTAAGTTGAAGATAACATTTATGCAATACAGCAAACATTGTTGAATTCCTATTACTTTGTTTAGTGAAAAGTTGTATTGTTTCTAATGCTATTTTTGATTGCTATTTTGTAGTTTTTAGAATGTAAAAAAATAAATAAAAATTGAAATAAAGAATCTACTTTGTAGTAAAAAGACCAAGCGTTAACAATAATACACTAAGCACTTAGAGTGAACATTTTATCAGGAAATTTCTCAGAAAGTCTGAACTACATATAAAAGAAATGGTGTTGCCACTTCTGTAATTTTTTTTAAAATTTAGATTATCTATTTTTCTAGATAAGATATTGGAAATTTTATAACATCATCTTTTATATAATAAGATAGTATAAGCATATAAATTTTCCATATGTGAATCCCTCTTATTCCTCTAGGTAATGTCAAAAATGGAATAGTGACCAATACATAATAAACCAAAAAGATCAAAAACTGTTATCTAACTTGTAAAATAATATAAAAGTTAGCATTCAAAGGGACTTATCAATAATTTCAAGATAAAAAAATTCTACATTCAGAGTCATCTATAAATAACTTGAAGCTCAATGAGAAATGTACTTTGGTGTAGCTTTTCCCATACATCGAATTTTTGTGCCCAACAGTAAGAGTCCCTCAAATGTGATGGATTTTTAATTTAGAGTATCATGAAGATGGATTTTCTGGAATGAAAACTCCATAAATTATGGCTTTGCTTACCTGTTGCCAAAGAATGTCAAGCAGTATACTCAGAATGTTAAATCTAGTTGTAAATAAAGTGTTCAAAACCTCAAATCAAATGATGACTAGCTAAAAGCATTAACTTTAATTTGCAAAGTCTTTATTGATGAAATAAAGTCAAATGCTATGATTATACTGGATTATGAGCCTTTGATGTTATGATAACTAGAACCTATATTTTAATAATTTATGATTTTATATAAGAGATTAAAATATGCTAAATTTTCTCTTTTGTGATTTTCATCATGGATGGGAAAGTGAAACTAAAGATTTTAAACACGATTAAGTGATAAACTTCCAATCTTATAAACACATATAAAACACTAAATATAATAAAAGACTTCGTTTCATTTTCTTTGAGATTATTTACTAAGCTATTACCCTAAAACATTTTAGTATTTTTGATATGCAAAAAGTTCAAATTTAACTGTCTACCTCGCCATCCACAGCAGACAAGCTCTGTCAAGATTTTGTTTACCTAAGCGGCACTATTGCTTTTTATTAATTTAAGGTGTTTTTTTGAATGTATTTAGTACAGGGTTTTCAGGTCTCACTACACAGATCAGACACCTAGTGATCCTTTCTGTTTTTCAGCCTCCTAAGTGCTGGGATTACAGCCCCACACCACCATGCCCAGCCTTAACTGCGCCGCAGACATGGGGCCAGCACAGCACACCAGAGATCAAACCCTGTACCCTGTGCCTGTCTAACAGGGGCTTTAGTCTGCTGAGCTATCCGGCCAGCCCCCACTATTATTTTTTGGTTTATGATGCTGTATACTAAATTAAATTTCTTAAATCTACTGCAATATTTTCGTGGAAAGCCATTGCTACTAGACTTTTTGCTTTTTAAAGCTTTAAATTGCAATGGTTTACACATAATATCATTCTTTGTGTGAATATGTTAAAGAACCTAATCTTATTTTTATCCCCTTTCCTTCCCATCTCTCCACTTCCTTTTCCTGAGCTCTTTTCCACTTGAGAAAGATCTATCTTCTTAGGCCTTTTTCTCATGTTTTCTTTTACTCTTTATTTATATTTTTACTCTTTATTTATAAGCTTGTATGTCTAATTTATGTCATTTAACTTTATGATCTCAGGATACAACCATTTTCTTACAAATGACTCAAAATTATTTTTCTTCATGGCAGAGTAGTATTCTATTGTAGGTAAATACTACGTTTTCTTTATGCATACTTCCACCCCCTTGGGCATATACAATGGCTCGAAAACATTGCTCACATATTAGCTGCAAAACATATTGGCATGTGCGTATCACAGTCCCGTGACATCTTCCATCATTCCAGAAGACACCTGGAAAGAAAAGAGCTGGATCAACTATGCTGTAAACATTAAAACAGCCTAAGTATTGATTTAAACCAAGTATGTACCAAATTCAGCTATGGGTAAAAAGTAATTCCACAGTATTTTTATAGAATTAACTATCAAAAGAGTAATGAAACTGAATGGTTATGTTATTCATGATTTAGGGTTTCAGAATGGGAATGGGGGTGCAAATGGGAAACTCTGAAATACTAAAGTCTGTGGTATGAGAAGAAGAGCATAGAGGTGGCACCAAGGACATACTGAGGAATAGAAGGAAGTTCATAGAATCAGATATAGGTAGGACAATCGGCAATAAATAAAAGATACAAAAAGAGGGAGAAAAGAAAGAAATTATATAGAAAGGAAAATCAGGGGGAAAATAAGTGAAGCAAATTTAAAAGGAAGAAAAGGAAAAATTAGACAAATAGAAGAATGATAAGGAGGAGAAAGAGAAGGTAAAGGGGCAGGACAAAGAGGAGACAACAAAACAAACAAAAATCCTCCACAAAAAAGTAATGTTCACACACACATACACATACAGAAACAAAACTCCAAAACAATCAAAAGAAAAAGAAAAATTTATAAACAAATAATGCAAAAAAGAACTTCTCTGTGATTTCAGGCCTATAGTGATCTTATACTTTCAGAAGTCTCCTTTATACCTATGATCTTTTTATTCTGAAAAGACATAAAGTTTACCAGAGTGCTTGCCTGTGTCTATTGAGACGGTCTTATGATTTTGGTCCTGGACGCCCTAGATGTGATGCAGCACATGTTTTCATTTGCACATATGGTGCACCGTGCCTCGGGGTGAACACTACTTGGTCATTATGCATGGGCTTTTTAATGATTTATTGCATTCTGTTTACCTATATCTTGTCGAGGATTTTGGCATCTGTATTCATTAAACTGAGTGGTTTGAGTTCTTTCTTGGTTGGACCCTTTCCTGCTTATGAGTATAGGGTAATGAAAGCTTCTAGGAATGAGTTTGGGAGTATTTTTCCATTTTAATTTCATTAAAGATCATGAGGTCTTTAGTGTAAGATCTTCACTGTTGCTTTTGTAGAATTCAGCAGGGAATCTCTTTGTATATGTGATTTTGTTAGTTGATAGGCTCTTCTTACTGCTTTGTTGTGGATTAACTAATGATCAACATGCTCTGCAGAAGACCCATCTGAGGAGGGCTGCCAACAGCACAGAAGGAGAACTGCAGGGGATGATGGTGTTCTGCTGACTCTTAAGACACTTGTCACGCTGAAGTTGCTGATATGAACTTAGCTGTTCTTAATGTGAGATGAGCTCAGGTCCTCACTATCACTGAAGGGGGCTGCAGTTCTTCTGTGGGGAGCTCTAGTCCTATCCTTGAGCATCACTTCCTGGCTCCAGTGCAGGCCCCTCAGCCTGCTGGTGCTGATCCCTCCTCCTGCTGCTCCAGACTTTCCAGGTTCCACCACTGACCTTGGGCCTTTCCCAGTGCAGACTCGATACAGTCTTGCCTGAGAGACTGTTGGGGGCTCTGGGCCTCTGGCTGAACACATGCAGGATGTTGCTGAGGGATCCAGGCCCTCCGCTAAATTCTTTGGGTCTCTTGTGCGTGGACAGATCTCCTGCACTCTTCTGTGTGGGGAGCTGAGTCAGAAGCTTACCGTCTCAAGGGAGCAAGGAACAAAAACAGAGGCTGAGGAAACTGGCCCCTCATAATTTCAGCAAGCTGGACACAAGGTAAGATTCCTGGAGGCAGTGCCCTGACTGTTCCTTGTTCCTTTACCTGGGAAGTTACCAATTAGTGATATATAAACTTAGAGCTTGGTGAATTCTGGAAGGCTATGTAAATCACAAGTGGTTTTACACCAAATTAGTTATGCACATTCCTTAGCCTGTTTGTAGCCCTCAGTAAATGTGAGAAGTTCTGGCTGCTCAGGGCTCACTTAGAGCTTAGAGTGAGACTAAATTCAGTGAGACCTCTGAGATTATATTAGTCCAGTCTTCCTGTCCTTTCTTTAGGCTCTGACTGATGATGTTCAACATTTCTACATCTGTGTTTTTGGTTAGATATTAAAAAAAATACTGCAAATTTTGTGTCATGTATTAAATCTATCCCCTTGTAAACTCTTCCTACAATGCCCTTCAATTTCATCCCCTGCTATTATGCTATTCACGACTTTGAAATCTCTTAGATTCAGTTTTGGTAATTCATACGTATCTGAAATCTATCCATCTTCTCTGAATTCTTCAAATTATTGTCACACATGTTTAAAGGTAGTTGTCAATAATCTTTTTGACTTCAGCAGCGTCATTGTGGTGTAACATTTTCAGTTCTAATTGCATTGCATCTGCTCTTTCTGTTTTTGTCTAGACTGCCTAAGGTTTTGTCTACTTTATTTATTTTTCAAAGAAGCCACTCTTCAATTTATAGATTTCCACAGCTTGCTGTCCCTGCATCTTTTCTGGCCACACACTGAGCACCACAGAATGCTTGCTGTGGTTCCTTCCAGTGCCACTCTCCGTGAGCAGCTGCGCCCACACCACTGACCGGTAGCAGGACAAGTTCTTCAGGCCCCTTGCCATTACTTGTACATTCTTGCTAGTGGTCATTACAAGCAACAGAACGAGGAAACTCCATTACCTGCTAAGGGCCACCACTGCCACGGTAGAGGGAGCCACACAATACACACCCTGAACACTCTGTTATGTGTACTTGATCTACTTGAATAGTTAGAGAGCCCCCGCTATTGCAAGCCCACAGAGCCAGCGAGCCTCTGACTCTAACACAATATAACGTGCCTGAGCTCACTAACCACAGCCGTAAAAGCTATGGAAGTCTATACCAACATCACATAATACATACCACAATATAAGTCTTCAGAAAAGCTGTATAATCAAGGCTGTCACCCAAAAGAGGGGGAAATATCTGTTTGACCAGATGCACATATGTCGGCATAAAAGCAAAACGCAAATGAAAAAAAGGAAAATAAAACACTTCCAAAAGCTCATAACTCTTTAGTAACAGATGCTAAAAAAATTCAGAATGGACAAATTAACTGATTTAACTTTTCAAAAGAGTAATTTTTACAAAGCTAAATGATATTCAGATAATATAGATACATGTTTGGGCTACTGATGAATAAAATACAGCCTCTGAATAAGAAATTCAGCAGAGAGAGAGGCTTTGAAAAACAGCCCGACAGAGATGCAGAGGTAAGTGGCTCCAACAAGTCCGCTGAAAGCCCGAGCGACGGCAAGCAGATGAGAGCACATCAAGTGTGGAGGCAGGTTTTTAAAAATAACACATTGAGACAGAAAAAAAATAGTGAAAACCATGAAAGAACTGCTCAATATCTTTAATTCTTTAAGAGATTAATCACTGGCATTATTGGAATATTTCTCAGTAAAAAAAAAAGACTAAAAGCATAGCAGACCTATTAAATAAACTAACAGCAGAAAATTTTCTGAATCTTTGGTAAATCACTGACAATTGTGTAAAGGACACTAAAGTAGGCCTGCATTAGACGTGACTAGAGAAGGCCTTCTCCGGAACATGGCATAATCATGCTCTCAAAATGCAGGATAAAGAAAGAAATTATTAGGAACAAAAGGCATCAGTGTCGAGACAGTTGTGTCTCACATGTGGAAGGGTAAAGTACAGCTATTTCTGTCATCCTGTGCAAACATGAAATCAAATGGATCAAAGATCTCAATGTAAGACCAGAAATTTTATTATTGCTAGAAGGAAGTATAGGGGAATTACTTCAAGATACAAGTTCAGGCAAATTTGGATGGGGGGAAGCACATGATATGACTCTTTCTGTCTCTGGTTTATTTTGTTGACATGAAGTCTTTCTGTTCCATCCTTCTTGCTGCAAAAGACATGACTTTGTGGCTGGGCTAGGACATGCAGGAGGTGTGAATGTGGGTGTCGTGAGACGTGAATATAGAAGCAGGGTGACTAGATATGTGATTAATTCGTATTAAATGCATGTGTGGGGCCAGCAAGATAACTCAGTGGAGTAAAGCACCAGCTTAGGCAAGTTTAGGCAAGCACAGGGACCGGGATTTGATCCCTTGCACCACGTGCCGCACAAGCCCTGCTCCCAGGACAGGCTGAGCCAGCCAGAATCTAGACACATGCCTGCAATCCCAGCACTGGGGAGGCTGAGGCTGGAGGATCACCAAGAGTGTGATCTGTGTAGTGAGACCCTGTAACAACCAAGTAAATAAAAAATAAATAAATGCATGTATGGAAATACCACACTGAAATCCATCCATATATATAATTAATGTCTTAATAGAAATATTCATCATTAAGTAATTAGTTAAGAGTGATAAAGAACTATGAAAGTTGTCACCAGTAAATCCTTTTAAGATCTAACACAATTTGCACACCTATTAGTACTGGCCAACTCCAGGCCACTGTGAGGTATCTCAGTTGTGTTCACTAACATAACCCAAATTACTATAAAAGTGTCTTCCAGTAACTTTTGCTTGATAAATTCAATGAATTGAGGGAGAAATTAATAAAGTTGTTCTCTCTCTCTCTCTCTCTCTCTCTCTCTCTCTCTCTCTCTCTCTCTCTCTCTCTCTCTCTCTCTCTCCCTCCCCCTTTGGTATATAATACATTTCTTTTTATTTGTTATTAAAATCAACCCTAAGTGATTGCTAATACAAATGGTCACTCAGCACTTTAACAGGTTGTACTTCTTTTTGTCTATATCTTGAAGTTCAACATAAACCAGGAATTCTGTCCACAAAGGTTGAGTTGATTTCTCTCTAGTCAGATATTTTAGTGATAAAATAACCGAGGTTTTATTTTCACTTTTAAGTTGACAAATAATTTATGTCCCACAATTTAATGAATCCTTCAAAGTTTCAAATTGTGTTTTACAGCCTACTATAAATGTCTTTTCCAATCATTTTCACATAGCATTCTCTCATTATACAAAATTTTAGCTATTTTAATATGTTTGTATACCTTTGAAATTTACTTAAAGGAGTCCTCAGTAATTTGATGCAGGACAAAGAAAGAAATTGGACAACATATTTAAAATATGAAATGGGAGCTATCAAATGACTGCCTAAGTTTAATGGACTTATAAGTTTTCCTATAAAATGCTTACTCAATTCTACTTTATTTTTAGTATTCCCAATGGTCCTTTTATTTTTGGTACCAGGGATGGAACTCAAGACCTTGCACTCGCTAGGCAGGCACTTGTATCGCTGAGCTATCTCCCTGGCTCTTCCAGTCTTTAAAAAGAAGAGCTGAAAAATTTTTAAAAATGGTAGAAATATGGGAACATTAAATTGTGAGACATACAAAAGAGGAGGCTTTATTTATGTATTTATTTATTTATTTAGGCGGAACTGGGGATTAAACTCAGGCCCTTGCACGTGCCAGGCAAGTGCTTATTCTACTGAGCCATTGCCCCAGCCCAAGATCAGGCTTTACAACAGTTCAAATATTTAATGTTTTCTATTTTTCCACCATCAATGAAGAATTTTATGGACTTCAGTTTCTAGATTAGTAATTATGTGAATGTTCCAAAGTCAACAAAAATGGTGTTATTTTTAATTGAATAGCACATATGAAATAGGAGAAGATGTATCTTTATACAGTGCAATGTATCACTGTAGCTCTGAGTGACTAAACGAAATATGCTAAGCGTGGGGAGGAGACAACACTCATTAAAATGAAAAGTTAAAAAATGAAATACTCAAGTAAAAGAGCAGCATTTTAAATTTTTTTATCTTTTTAAGACAGAGTTTCACTATGCAGTTCAGGCTGCCCTTGAACTAACTTTTAGCCCGAGGGGCCCTAGATTTACAGTGGTCTTCGGCCCCAACCTCCCAAGGGCTGGCATTACAGGCGTGTGCCACCGGCCCCACCTAAGAGCGCAGCTTAAGCAGCTCTGAGTAAGCTTCCAAGGTAATTAATCTAAGTCAACATAGTGTCTTATACAAGTTAGGATGCATATTGTTCAAAGAATTGTCAATTTTTGTATCAGATTTTTCTTAAATCTTAGTCCATATGGCTGACGTTTTTCTCCATATATAATTACAAATAGCTATTTGTTCAAATTCATTTAAGGAAAATGTAGCTTCAATTCTCATATTACTTTAAGATAATATAAATTTAAGTGAATATATATATATATATATATATTACTTTAATTATTAAACCAAGATTTTGAAAAGCTATAGGAAATTTAAAGTTCAATTTGTATGTCACACAATAGCTTTGGATTTCATTTTCAACATAAAATAAAAGAAAATAAATATAAAACAAAAATGGAAAATACTTAGGAAAATGCCATGTGAATAATTTATGAAATTATAGAACAAAAAACTTCTTGACAAACACAAATTCAGCATCAAAACAATTTTTTAAAAAACTAAAATTTCCTTTGCTTGTTAAAATTTTTACAGCCATAATTGTAATTGTATCCCTTAAAATTTACCTCAGTTCATATGCAATTTAATCCTAATATTTTAGTAAAATATGTCTTATAATTTGGTTCACTTCCGTCAGTATAAAAAAGAACTACTTTCCAACATATCTTTCTTTCTAGAACCTTAATAACACAACCTGCAAATAATGTAAATTTAAAATTACGTATGTTAATATGCCTAAAGAGAGTAAATACAAAATTTTGAACATTCTTAACAAATCAAATATAGGTTGCAAAAACCTTCGGACAAGGAGTTATTTAAATATTTACTAATTTAGTTTCTTACAATAACAAAATGAATGGAAAAAATCATTTGAATGTGTGATGAACAATTAAACACTGAAAATGTAATAAAATTCTCAAGTAATTACAAATTCTCAAGTAATTGCAAAGGAAATTTTGACTATATGAGTTGTTTATAAATATACCTGTATTCAATGATAAAAAATTGAATGCACCTCTCCATGAATTAAAAGTTGTCAAGAATAGCAAATATTTTTGAACAGGTTTTACTTAGTTGAGAAGGACAGGAAAGAGAATAGGTAGGGCAAAGAGATGCACCTGTGTATGTAAGCAGGATGGTTTGGACAACTGTACTGTGGATTTCTGCAGCTCTATCGAAAGGAGCAGTTGGTGCTAAATTTGTTTCATCTCCTTCTTTCCAGTTCTTTGTCTTTTTTCTCTTCTTAGTTTCTTATATGTTTCTTTTTTCTTTCTTATTATTTTGCATGCATATATCTGGCAATGTGAAAAACTAATTTGAAGACAACACTATGAATCACAAAAAATATTGTGAAATTCCAATTTGTTTAGTGAAATTCTGTACCATTTGTTGTTTTTCTGTTTTAATACTATTTTGTATTCTCTTTAAAAAATAAAAATATTTTTTAAATGTCAAATGTTAGCAAGCCTTTTCAGTATTTTCTTGTATATGTTAGTTAGTTCAGAAAGAAAAATACTAAATAGAAATAAATTTCCTAGTACTTATAGA
>NW_004524813.1:3387438-3408153 GCF_000260255.1 Octodon degus
TTTATTTATTTTATTTTAGGAATTGAACTCAGCACCTTGCACTTGCCAGACAGCACGTAAGCTACTAAGCTATCTCCCCTTAATATTTTTTGTATTTGAATTTAGAAGTTATGATTTTAATGGATTGTCTTCTAGATATTTTTGTGGATTATATACTCGGAATTTTCTTCTGAGATGCTGTTGACTTACTTAGAAAGTTTGATCCTTTCTGGCTTGCTTTCACGTTTTCTCCCAAAGACAAAAGAAGATTAAATCTAAGACTACTTTTGTTCTGCTGTTCAGGTAGCACCGTTCTGAGTCCCCTTTGATGTGTCCTGCATTGCAGTATTGTTCTCTGGTGTGCATATGGAGTGGCACCAGTCCTAGATGGATCTAGGAATCTTCACTTCCCATTTTGTGGTTCTTTTTCTATGCCTGGTATGTATGTATAGATATATGCATACATGTTTGTAGCATGTATGTATGTACTGTTAATTCAGAATCAGTACCTAACTGAAAGTAGTGAAGCACAGAGGGAAACACCTTCGGCAGATCTTTATTGTTTTCTCTGCGCCCTTTTCTCTTCTCTGTGCCGCTATTTCATTTCTAATACCTTTATCCCATCAATTCCTGTCTTCATGAAAAAGGAGTAACTAATACTCAGCAGGAAATTTCAGGATGAATACTGTGGCATCCTATCAACAACTTTAAGTGTGCTCAGAGCCTTTTGACAAGCATACTTTGAAGAATGCAACTTTAGAAAAGTATTCAAAATTATGAACAAGAATATGTATCAAATATTATACATACAGTTAAAATTAGAAAGCATTCAGTGTACACAATAGTAAGGAATTAGGAAATAAAGTGCCTCATACTAATGAGATGTATTTTGCATAAATAACATGAGAAAATTATTAGTGTGATATTAAATAAGGAAGAATTATATTTCCTGCACTATGATGTTTTAGATAAAAGTGTAGCTTTATTTAATTGAAACTGTTCCCGTGATGAGTTTCCCTAAGACATCTGTGGTTAGGGACATGCAGAACATAGAAGAGCAACCCATATGCCAGCATTGGATCCATTATCCAATGGAGTCTGGGAGACTATAAACATAGATCTTGAATCCACTAACACAAGGGAAAAATTAAGCTCGGAAGAAGTAGAAAGCAAGAACTATCTTCTCGATATTAGGCCGTTGATTAAAGTATCCAGGATCTGTAACCACTGAAAATCCCTACAGAAGTTTTGAGAGACTACTGTCATTTCTGTTAACCTCAAAACAGCATAGAGGGGCTGGGGAGGCAGCTCAATGGTCTATGTGCCTGCCTGGCAAGTGCAAGAACCCAGGTTCAATCCCTAGTACTCTATGCCACACCCCAGAACCCCAGGTGTGCCTTACTGGTCACAGAAACAAGGCATGGTGGTGCATGCCTATAGTCCTAGGACTGGGAAGGCTGAGACAGGAGGATCACCAGGAGTCTGATCTACATGGTGAGACCCTGTACTAAATACAAAAATCATTGTGTTTAATTTTTTTTTTTTAAGAATTGGGCCAAAGCAAGAGTAGAGCCGAACAAAAGGGACACTTTCATGGTGAGATGTAGGTTCTGTACTGGCTTAGGTGGCACCACTCTTATGAGATGTAGCCAATATGCTTTTTTCTCTAGAGCTCAGTTTGCTCACTGTCGTGTTTCAGGGAAGTTTGAAAGGGATTGGCAACTTAGGTTAGCAAGCTCTTAGAATACCTTTTTTTTAAGGCAAAAACAAACAAACAAACAAAAAAAAAACCCCTAAATCTAAGAATTTATGCAGCTGCCAGTTAGATCCCCCATGTGCTGTGCTGGCCCCACCCCTTGGGTGCACTGAGACTGGATTGAGACTGGGTGAGCTGGCGTGTGCCTGTAATCCCAGCTCTTGGAAGGCTGATCACAGGCAGATCACTACGAGACCGATCTACATAGTAAGGCCCTTACTAAAAAATACAAAAACAAAAACCAAAAAACAAAAAATTCTCCAAGAAAACAAATAAGAACAAAAACCAAAAAAAGGAACAGAAAACAAAACAAATGGTGTAGATTTCAAAACGGAATACAAAATTAACAATAGTTGTTATATTACATTTTATTATCATCAAATTTGTCACTCAGATTACCAGGTATAGAAATACAAGATGTGTAAACCCTTTCTCTCAATAAATCATTATTCTTTCCTTGTCCTTCTCATAGGTATTCAACTATAATTGGTGTATTGCACATTGCTGTCCTCAATGCAGTTGCTCAGATTACCGATATTAGCATGGAGAGTCAGTCAAAGTGAAAAATTTAAACATTAACTACTAATTAAAAAAAACTGATAGAAATTATTAGCACAATCATCTCAGCTCTCCTGTATATATGCATGCCTGACTTTCTTTCCCCTTCCTTTTTCTCTTATCATTTCTCCTTTCCCTTATCTCCATTGTTTATTCCTTATGTTGGGCTTTTTTCCATTTTATCATTCAGATTTTATGTTTTCTTTCAGGTCCTTATGCTATAGGGTAGCAATGCGATTAGAAAGAGCCCAAGGCGGCTGGAGTGGTAGCTGGGTGTTCTAAGTGCCTGCCTGGCAAGCACAGGAACCCCGGCTCGCTCCCCAGTACCACAGGCTGCGCTTGCTCTGTGCCAAGGCAGCCGCTGAAGCCGGGCATGGTGGCACACGCCTGCAGTCCCAGCTCTGAAGAGGCTGAGGCAGAAGGCTGACTACAAGTCTCAGCTGCACAGTGAGACCCTGTGCAAATAGATAAATAATAAATTTTTTAAAAAAGTTTTTTAAAAATCAGTCTGATGGGTGCTTCTGATCAGGATTTGGTTGAAGAGAATGATGATGAAAATTCTAACACTTGAGTCCAGCTTCTGGAGATCTCAGGTGGGAATAAAGACTCCGTTAGTAATTACACTCCGGGTCGGGGCCGGCCAAGAGGCAGGGGCTTGAGCCGGCCATGTGTGCTCCGCACTGAGCGACAGCTGAGACTGGGCTTGGAGGCGTGCCTGTAATCCCAGCACTTGGAAGGCTGTAAGCAGGAGAATCACTATGCATTTGATCTAGTAATGAGACCCTGAACACCTTGTAGACCCTTCCCTAAAATACAGAAAAAAAAATGGAATTACCCTCTACACCATGTGGGTTGTAAGATGGCTAAAAAAAACCAAATTTACTAATTTTTTAGGAATTTGCATGAAACTGGGAATAAGGGCAGTCCACTAAATCTGGTGGGAAAAAATTCCTGTGAGGTACAAAATTCAAATTGTGTGGTGGGTACCGCTGACTAGTTTTTAACCAGGTTTACATTCAAAGCAGGCCTAAAAAGCAGAGCTGATTTATTCCAAAAATTCACAGCTTTGTCCAAATGGATGCACCTCAGAGCCGGTTCCAGGGCCAGTACTGCTGCTGAAGCAGCTCACTCCGAAATGAAGCACTCTGCCTCCGCACGCTGGGATCAATGCCTGGAGGTCGCCTCACGAAACGAGCAGGTCCTGCCCGGGACAGCAACAAGGTGCGCTAAGGTAAACTCTGCAATTCTCTGCTTGGAGAAGAGCCTCCAGGCTTCACTGGGCATCCAGGGCTGTAACAGGAATTTCTTGCCCAGGTTCAGCCTTTCAGGCACTTACAGGCCTCTACAAATAGGCTGCAAGGGGTCCAACTACTGCTAGCCCAAGCAGTCCCTGGCATCACTCATGGGATATTCATTTTTCATGCATTTAGTAATGCAAAAGTAATGGAGTCACAGAGGCTTCAATCCAGATTTAAGGAAAAGACCCAAAAGGCCAACTAAAAATAATCCGTGTTTCATAATTCATGTCAAGAGCCTATGAGTGGATGATGCTTGGAGTGCCGAGATGAAAGTAGGTGCAGCGGAGACCCCAGGAGCCTGGAGAAGCCAGCAGTACAGAATGCCTTTCAAGAAAAGCAGCAGTCCAAGGGAGAGGCCAAGTGGGCGGTAGCCAGCAATGCCGGGAAGGCAGGGTTGTGCAAGTCCTTGGAACTCATGCTGCACCATGGTCTTTCCTGGATGCTGTGCGTGGAGCTGTTGGGTTATGTTTGCCCTAGTGGATTTGGCCTTGGCTTTGTTTGATTCTCTCTCTCTCTCTCTCTCTCTCTCTCTCTCTCTCTCTCTCTCTCCCCCTTATTTTGGGAATGGGAATGTCTACCCCGTGTCTTTATATATTGGAAATATTTAACTTCCTTTTTTATTTTTATGAGTACTCACCAATAACGATTTTCCCTGAAACTCAGAGCAAACTTTGGACTTGAATTATTCAGGCCTATCTGAAATGTTAAGACAATGGTAACTTTAAATGATGTAGACATATTTTACATAAGGAGGTGGCCATAAACTTTTCTACCACCATGTGTGGAATATTACAATTTAGGAGTATAATATCTTTCAAAATCCTCATATGTTCCCAGGTGGCTTTTCTGAAAGGGAAATTAAATTATGAAGGGAAATTATACTTATCAGTAAACTGATTCATGCTTTAGTTCACAGCAAAATGTATGTTAAGGAGATAGGACCACTTTGGAAGAGGTGCACCCCCTAGAGATGGGAGTTTTAGAGTTGTCCCTTTCTCCCTCACTCTTCCTTTCCCTCGCCATCCATGGGCTGAACAGGTTTCACCTGCCAGGACCTCTGCCATGACAATCTTGTGTTAGAACCAGCCATACACAGACTGAATTACCCAAAACAACAAGATAATTAGATCTCTCCTCCTTTAAGGGTTTGGTTAATTTATTACAATGGTGGAAAAACCTATTCAGATTACCATAGAAGAGTCTGCTACCACTTTATAAACCCTCAGATTTTGTCCAGTTATTTGAACATTGTTTCTCACTCATCTCATGCACTATATGGGTAGGCATACAACGGTTATTCTAAACACATATAGAATGTTTTCCTCCTTGCTACTTTGTAAATAATATGGTATACATGTAGCATTTTCAGTTTATCAAGTATTAAAATATACAGGAGGAGGGCTTGGCAAGATAGCTCTGCAGACTAAGCCCATGCTTAGGCAAGTCCAGGAACCAGAGTTCGATCCCTGGCACCACATGCTGCACCAGCCTCATTCCTGGGTGTGCTGAGCTGAGGCTGAGGTTGGGCCTGGTGGTGCACGCCTGTAATCCCGGTGCTGGGGAGGCTGAAACAGGAGGATCAGTACGAGTCTGAGCTGCGTGGTGAGGACCTGTACAAAATAAATAAAAGAATAAATAAATACATAAAATAAACAGAAGGATATGTATAAGCTATATGGAAATAGCATGCTAGTCTCTGTAAGGATTTGAACAGTAACACTTTTTTTATCCATTGAAAAACTTTATTCCTATGAACACACTGAGAGCCAACTGTACTAAAAATAGGTTAAAAACCAACAAAAATACAGCTATAAAAAAGAAACAATAGAAATGGATGCAACTCAAATGTTTGACAGTACAATGATGAATAGACAAGTGTTGTATAGTCCTACAATGAACACATGACAAAAATACTGATGACCAACTTCTACAGAAAATTTCCTAAGTCAATAATAAGAAATAAAATTGAAAGACAAGCAAGTGGCACGGCAATACTTACAATTTGATTGAACTTTATGGATATTTACAAAAAGAAATATATATATATATATATATATATATATATATATATATATATATATATATATATATTTAGATTCATATGTATACTGTCATTGAACTTTGGATTGGAATAAATAGATTTTTCTATATATAAAGGGTAGAAAGATACTATTTATCATGGAAGCAAAGACTAACAAAATCTCTTTAATGTAAATAAATCAGGGGTAGGGAACTTTTTCTTGACTTCCAAGTTTTAAAAGAATGTACAAATCCAAGCCAACATTAACTTAACAATAGCAAATGTATGATCCTCAGGAAAAGATCTACATGTTGATCAAAATCTATCTCCTCTTTGCAAATGGATGGTATTTCCTTTTATGTCTCATAGCAATTAAATGTTCCCACAATGCTTTTGACAGTTGTATCAAAGAAACAGAGTTCTAAGCTTCTCTAGACAGTGTAAGAGAAGGTAAAGTTCAGGCTGAGTTAAAGCGTGATACTCTAATACAATAACAAAGATAGAAATATAGGTATAATTAAGTTACAGATGCAGAAATGTTAAATTAAGGCAGGGAAAATACGAAAGTCATGATATATTTTAATAATAGGATATATATATATTCTAGTATATGAATTAGTTCAGAGGATTTATTTATATGCTTTAGAACTTTTATATACACCTCATATACATTTAATACATCTGATAATCATAATATAAAACTTGAAAGAGAAAATAAGTGATTTAAACATAATTTTAAACTACGCTATAATGTTGCAAATGTATAAATTTGATCTGCTTCAAGGAAAAATTTCATAAGCAACATCAGCACACATGATAACGCATAATTGCTTCTGGCCTACAATAGGTGACTATATTATATTGGGACTGAAAAAGCTCCATTTGAATGGGAAGATGTCAGAATTCCATTATTAGTTTTCTACTCCAGGGAATATAATAGAAATTATATTTTTAACCTCTGTTTTTTTGGCAACATTAATTGTTTCTAGAGGCAAAGAATGCAGTTTTTAAATATCCTAGAAATAATGTGATTATCAATTTCAATATACAGATATAGGTATTAAATCATTTTTTGCACAATATTGTTAACAGCACACATATTTGATTTTCTTTTAGCTTCCCTAAGGAAGCTAATTAATAAGATCAATGCACAAGCTAAAGTGGGTATTTTTTAATATTCTGCTATTTTAAAACTTCTTAGGAGGTTTAAATGACTATATTTTCCTAAACAAGATAATATTCTTATTTTATTGAATACTAACAATAGCAGGTATAAAAGGCAACCCAAAGAGATAAATTGTAATGTATTAAACACACCATAAGACTATTAACAAAATTAATTATAGTAAAAAATGTTCTAAATAACAAAACACTTGGTTACAAAATAATTTTTAATTTAATAACTAGGGAAAAAAGAAAATACATGAAAATGGTAATTTACAGATTTAAAAAATACTTAAAGATAAATTGTCTCTGCTTTAAATGAAAGGTTTTTTTTTTCAAATTCACAAGTTAATTCCATTTCCTCTGTTTAAGCTATTAGTGTATTTTTTCTGCTTCAGATATGATAACATGTTTCAATGAAACTGGTAAAAAAAATCATTATTCCTAATAAACAAATATTTCAAAAATGAGATGCATTATCTTTTAAAATATTTAAGAAACACTTAGTAATTATTTATGTACACTGCATATGACACAACGTTTTAACTATACATACATTGTAGACTGGTTAACGCAAGCTAACAGAAATTGACTCTGATATCTAGAAACAAACATGGCTTTCACCAGGCAAGTAAATGTCAGGTAAACATTTTGCTTCCAGATCTCTGAGTACATTTCAGGCCTTTGAAAGGATACTTATTGAATATTTATGATTTACTTCCTTGGCAAAGATAACACATCATGTTAGCAGTTAGAAAGCCTTCGAAATCTATAGTGGAAATGGAAAGAAAAGCACTGGTAGAGCGGTCGGTGCTCAGCTATTGTCTGTTGATTTCTCACACTGAGTTCTTTTCATTTGCGGAACAAATAGCCGATTGTAGCTGGAGTGAGCAGAGCTATTCAGCTGCTCCAGCGGCTGCCACCTGCTGCAGCTAATTAAGGGGGATTACAAGCTAGTGCAAGTGGCAACATTGTCCTAACAACCTGAAATTCTTGATTTGAGAGAATTCCAAGAATTCTAGGGCATTCAACCAGTGAAGACAAATTGTCGAAATGTTTCATTAAGTTTCTGAAGTCAAGTATTTACACCAGCGCTTTCTGGGTGACTCACAGCACCTTGTATTTAACTTGATGTAAGAAAATTCAAATCAGCATATGTCAAATAAATGCTGTAATTTAGCTGATTCTACTTTTTGGAAAAAAGATTTAATTTAGTCTGAATGTTAAATAGAAATTAATGTCTCAAAGTGATTCTAAAATAAAATGTGTCTGAAATTTTCAAAATAATTCTGGGTACACTTATCAGTAGAACTCAATTTTTAAGAAGAAAGTTGTTTATTCTTTAAATGTGTAGTCAATTGAAAGAATCCAACAATGAGCTACTTGTGACTTATTGGCAATAGGAATGAGCATTTCAAGTAAGCACAAAATGCAGATATAATAGAAATGACAAATTAAGTTTTCAGAATTTCAAACATTTTCTATATATAGGAAGAAATAATTAGTATTTTAATGATTGAGTTGAAGATTGACAAAAACTTAAAGATTATAAATATAAAAATAAGTAAATTAAGAGTTTATATGAATTCAAGATTTTTAAAATGTGCTATATAGAGAAAATACAAAATAGTTTTTTAAAACAAAGAGGCTATATAGAACTTCATTGAGGGGCCAGAGAGATGGCTCAGTAGAATAAGCACTTGCCTGGCAAACGCAAGGGTCTGAGTTCAATCCCTTGTTCCAAAAAAAAAAAAAAAAAAAGTTTATCTAATGAAACAGTAGGAATTCAACAATGGTTGCTGTATTGCACAATGTTGTCTTCACATTAGGTGGACAACTCACTTTTAACAAAATGTTTCCAAAAATTTAAGCAAAGATCTTTTAAATAAAAATTACCCAAGAAACTCACTTGATTTCTTTTGGTCAAGGTTGTATGTTGAGGGACATATTTTGTAGAAGAAACAGTTACTGACACCTTGAGAAACACAAAACATCAGCTATGCAGGTGAACAGAATTTCAGATAATTGCTCTATTACATATTTAAGAAATATTAAATTTATGAGCACATTAGAAATTACCACCGAGGTTCGAAATAAATTCTTAAATTAGTTACAAGTACAACTGGTCAACCAGGATGGAAAATTAACATATCTAAACTAGAGATTAAATGATACCCAGGGATGATATGCAGAACAGAAAAATGGTAGGAAGGAGAAGGAAGAAAAGAGGACAGAAAGGCAGAAGAGGAAGGAATGAAATAAGGATAAAAGCTTCTTTATTAATGTAGTTCATGGCCCAGAACCAGGTGTGGTGGCATGCGCCTGTAGTCCCAGCACTACGGGGAGGCTGAGACAGGAGAATCAGGATAAGTCCAAACTGCCGAGACCCTGTATCAAATAAATAAATAAATAAATAAATAAATAAATAAATAAAGTTGTTTATTGTACATACTTATTGACGTAGTTTACCAGTAATGAAAAGCAAGCTTCCCTGCAGAGTTTTGCTGGGATAATTTTAAAAACAACATCTACTGCCTAAAAATTTCAATTAAGTAGAAGACTCAGAAAATTCTCGAAATTCATAATGAGGTTCATATGTGCTATTTTTTCTGTGTGACATTTTATGAGATATTTTTAATGATATAGAAACTAATTTAATAAGACATTTAATACATCTTAAACTATCGTTTCTAGACTTTCACAAAGCAAATAAGTATACAGTAGGATGGAATTTAAAGGGCAAAAGAATATCATACATAGTTTTATTTTTTAACCTGACATCTCAGGAAATTAGACATAGAACTGAAGTTCTCCAGCTAAACTTGTTTCATTAAATTTGCTTTTCAGTAAGTTTATTGTTTAATAATATTGTTAGTTTTCACTTTACAGCCATAATATATAGTATACCTTTTACACACATCTGAGAAGTACAGAGAAGCAAAAGTAGAAAATGAGAAAAAAATTGATTCTTTCAGCCCATAAGATACTTAAACCAATTTCTTAATATTTAATGTCCTTCTTTCTCTCACATACAGATACTCATTCATATAATTGGATTTTTGAATAAACCTTGAAACTTGAGTTCTATATGTGAAAACTGGAGTAGTGGCAGTGACCATCAGCAACCATTTTTTTTTAAAGCAAAAATTCAGCCATTTATTATTTCCTTACTGGGTGCAGCCACAACTTAATTATACTTATTTTTATTTACTTATGGCTGGGCATGTATATGGTAGAGTGTATGAATAGAAAATAATGCTATCACCAACTCCTGTTTGGGAACCCAGCAAATGAGCTATAGTAACCCAGCAAGAGTGACATTTACCAATGTTTCCACCTGGTAATTCCTGAAGCAGAGGTATCTCTCCAGAAACATGAATGATGGTAGTTCTCCAATATCACATAGTAACCAGGAGCCCAAATTACTGAAAGCCTAGGGAGAAGCATTTCTAAACTGGGAGAAAAAGCATGCTACAGGGATTTGTAAATAGCAAGGATCACTGATGTGGCTAAATATAATTTTATAGGGCTGGCTAAAATAATTTTCTTAAAAATATAAGAATTTGAGCCAAAAATAATCATAAAATATTTATTTATATATACAACATACTTTTAACAGTATATTAAAATTTTTGTACAAATCACTTAAATTTATGCTAGCTTATGCAGTACTCCATAGTATATAGAAATTATATTTCCTCTTCATTCATCTGCTGGTGGACGTATAGGCTACTTCCAAGTTTTAGATATTAGGAATTGTGCTGCTGTAAATATGAATATACATGTATCAGTGTAATATGATATCTTTGGGGGAACTAATCAGGAGGGGAATGCCCATGTCAAATGGAATTTCTGTTTTTAGATTTTGTGAAATCTCCGTACTGATTTTCATATTGATATACTTTTTTGGTCATCCACTTTAAGAGAAAAGAAATTCTTCAAAACTCTACACCTCAGCGGTCACTGAGAACTGCATTTCCACAAGGTTAAGATGAAAACAATCACCTAAATAATTTAAGGATTTCATCTTCAGCAGCTAACAATTCATTTGAAATGAAGTTCCTACCAAGAGATCATTTTCTCAGAAACAGATCTGGAGGCTGCTAGACAGCTTAAGTGGACTAAATCGCCTGCTTAGGCAGAGTGCAGAGGCCGGGGTTTGATTCTGGGTACCACAAGCTGTGCCAGCGGCAATTGAGACCGGGTGTGTGGCATGCTCCTGTAATCCCAGCATTTAGGAGGCTAAAAATGGGAGGATCACTATGAGTCCAACCCTGTACTAAATACAAGAAAGAAAGAAAGAAAGAAAGAAAGAAAGAAAGAAAGAAAGAAAGAAAGAAGCAAGAGAGAGAAAAGCACAGCAGAAGTTCTCACTCACGCTGTGCTTGGGCTGGGTCCAGAGGGGTAGAGAAAGAGAAAACAAAAAAAAAAAAAAAAAGCAGGTATGATGGATTCCAATTTGTGGAGCTCTCCGTGGTCCTGAAGTATTGTGCAGCCCTTTGAAGCCAGCTGTGTTTATTTTAGAAAAGTATATTAGAAAGAAGAAAGTGATCAATGATGTAGCGTGTGCCTAAGGAGAGTCACATGGAGAGAAAACATTCTCTCAGGCTTTCACAGAGAGCACATTGGCCTAGCAATTGCTGTGACTCATCCACATGGCTGCACTGACAAAGTTTCTACAATCTGAGGTACAGGATCTCAGGATAAATCCTGAGGGGATTTCACTGACCTTCCCAGACCAAAAAGCTACAACTCTTATTGCACAGGTCCTGCTTTACCTTGGTTTTAACCATCCAGTAGAAAAGTATGAAGATGAAGTATAGGAAGTAAAGTGATGTTGTTATGTTGAGCTGTGGGGGACTCAGGTCAACAACTTCTGACATTGCCAGTGTAGTGGAAGACCCAATACTATTATGGACTACTGGACTCTTTTAGAATGTTTTACTGAGTTTACACACCTATAATATTCAAATAACAGGAATAAAAAAGGGGGATATAGATGAATGCCCATTTTGTATCTGCGTATTCAAAATGGTTAGGATAGATATATAGTTGCATTCTCTTAATGAATAGAGGAATTTGTTGTAATAGTATTTGTAAATAGGATATCATGTCTGCATCTTGTACAGTAATTAACCACTAGGAAGAATGTATGCAATGTGTTAATTATTGAAACTGTCCTACCAATTTGGTTTGAAACTGTCTCATTGCTATTTGTTTCTCAATAAAATTATGGGAAAAATAAAATAAAATTAAATTAAAATTTAAAAAAAGAATTGAGCCCTTTACTATATGTGCTATTTAGTATGAGACCTATACTTCAATAAAATAATTTAAGAAAATGGGCCTCAAGATAATGATTAACCCAATGCAGTATAAATTAAAAATCTGACAGAACTCTTGACATACTTTTTCTGTCTTATACAGATCCTAAATGAAGAAATAATACTTATCCAGCATTCAAAAGGCCTCCCTGTGGCTCAAGAAGAGACCTTTGCAAAATAGCCAGTAATCTCTCTTCAAAAGCAAAAGTTAACTTGTTTATTCTTGAATCATTAAAAATTGCATTTTACAGTGATGCATTTTCTTTCTCTTGGCATTACATATATAGTATTTATTATATACACGCATATGGATATATGATCTCTATTGTCTTGTATTCTGTATAAACATTTGTATTACATTTAACTATTAACCTGAGGATGAAGGGCTTTTTATTATAAACAATAATTTTGTTTGTTCCCTATTTTAAAAAGAACAAGAATCAAACACAAAGGCAAAAATAATAAAAATGAATTTCAAAACAAAGTGATAGGAAAGTAACTATCATTGTTATGTAAATAGTAATATTATTTACAACTTGTGCTAATTTTCAAGAATATCCCTAAGAAAATTTTGGGGGTAACATCCATATGATTTTCTTTTGCACAGTTCCAGAGAGTGAAAATATAAGATTAATGCACTTGTAGCTTTTCTTCATCCTAAATCCTGTCCTCCAGACTTGCAAACACACCTCTGCTTCTCATGTCCTGAGATGAAACTGACTCTGTAGAGGTCACTCTAAAGTCATTCTCTTTCCTTACAAGGATGTCAGTGATACTGACCATACTACTTCAGTTAACCTTCATTACATTTTTAAAACCCCAGGCACAAACACAGTCCCATTGCAGGTAATAGCTGCCATGCATTTAGTTTGGTGGTGGGATACAACTGATTTCACAGCACCTGCTCTCATACTATATTAATCTTTACTTCTCTAAAATATTTTTTACAAGTAACATATTTGCTTCTGTTGTCTAACTTACTTCCCTAAGTTTATCCAGAAATTTGCTCTGTGTTGTAACAATTTATTGTTATGAAATAGTAGAACATTGCTGGGTAGAAGTTCCATATTTTGTCTATCTATTCACCTGGTTGGACACTCAAGGTATTAACCTGAGAGTCCTAACACCCATATAGACAACTTCTCCTGTGCTTACCCTCACAACTACCAAATATTCAGAAACACGATATTCAATTCTAAGCACTCTAACTTAAAGACTAATTTTGAAACACAATAATAGGGATTTTGGATCTTGAAATATCACATAAAGTTTTAGTTAATAAATTTAAGCAAGAAAACACATGGTACTTTTCCATAGGTGGACTTCATATGCATCAGGTACTAAGGAGTGCTAAAACTATCTATGATATAAAGTTATGTGTTGTAGGAAATGTTTAAGGAACAAATATAATGATAATTATATACATATATAATAAATAAATATAAATATATATATGAATGTTCACATTTTATAAATAGATAAACAGGGAAACACAAGTGTTATCTAATATCACGTGATAAAGTTTGGATTTGCAAATTATGCAGCTTTTATATAGGAATATTAAACAATGAATAAAACACTACATTTTAAGTTTAGATTTATAATGAATATCATTTACACTAGAGGTTTAAGAAATGTATTTCAAAACCTAGACAAGCATTTTGTTTTATTCTCATTTTTTAATTTATTTTTTATTTTTTTGGCAGAACAGGGGGTTGAACTCAGTCCTTGTGTTTGCCTGACAAGTGTTTTTACACTGAGCCATCTCCTCGGCCATGTTTTGTTTTTTAATTTAAAGGAATAAAAGCACATATTAATGAAGAAATATGTAAAAACACTGTTTTTAGTTCTGTGCAAAGAATAAAACAAAATTTCATAAAATAATCAGATAACAAGTTAATACATTTTATCCTGATCTTAAAATAATGTCCTAAATGTTATCCAGAATCCAAATCATAGACAAAAAAGACTCTCTACAAAAAAGAAATAAGTAAAATTTCAAAATTTAATTTCAATGAACAAAATAAAATTATGATAAATATAGAGACCATTTATGGAGAAGTACCTTGTATTTTACCACTTAAATTTATTAGTTAAAACTTTATGTGATTTTCAAGACTTAAAAATCCCTAATTATAAGTTTTAAAATTGATCCTTCAGGCAGAATGCTTAGAATTGAACATCGTATTTCTAAATGTTCTGTAATTGTGAGGGTAAACAATATTTTAAAATATATGCTAATTTTCTTTCCTTATATACTAGCATTTCTATACTTCACTCATTTGCTACTAATTTTAATAATTTTTATGACCAGGTAAAATTATAAAAGGTATAATTTACTAGTGACCAAGTGATAAAACTTTTGGATAAATTATATTAAACTGCTATTATGAATATAGATATACATAAATTTCATAATGAGTTGATTAATAAAGCATCCATTACAATTTCTGATTTTTATTACTGCTATAGACTGTATCATAAAATTATCAATAAACCATTATTCATATTTTCTCCCAAGAAAACTCATAGAGATACTATTCTTGAATTAGATATTATTGTAGCTAAAATAAAGCAAATTATAACACTCACAAGGTTATACAAAACTATAAATATTGCATTACAAATTCTGAAATACAGCCAAATTTTCAGCTTTCATATATGGTGAATCAATATTGAATATCATGGAATGTTACCCCAATATAAAATCAGCTCTTTGTGGCAACTTCACGGATCATCAGAATTTAACCTAAAAGTAATTCTATAATAAATACTACCATTTAATTAATTATATTCAGTTATATTGTCATATGAAATTTATAAATGATAATTTACATTTTATGTGCTATTTCAATGAATTCTGTGTAAGATTTAATGACTTTTGTAAATATATAGAACTAGGTAAGCACTACCTTAATGGATAGTTCTGATCAGCCAAAGAACTTTGCCAATTACTGACTAACAGTAGTCGAATATTAATACTGCTTTTCATTCATATTTATTTTATTTGTTCTTTTAATATCATAAAAATTGTATCATGCTTGCTTTGCTAGCACATACACTAAAATTGAAATGAGGTAGAGAAGAGTAGCAAGGCCCCTTCACAATGATGACTTGCAAGTTGATGAAGTATTCCATATTTTACAATGAACAACTGAAGAAATTCATGGCCACCAAACCAGCTTTACAAAATGATCTGAAGGATATGTTAGAAAGAGGCCTACAAACACAGAAGCACCAATAGAATGAAGCCACCAAGAAGGGGAAACATTTCAATAGAGAAACATAGGAAACCAATAACGTGAAAGAGATAAACCAAAACATATCAGTTATAATCATTATCATAAACAGCCTCAACTCACCAATCAAAAGAAACAGACTAGCAAAATGGATCAAAGCAAGATCCAACAATATGCTTCTTTCAAGAAACACACTTAACCCAACAAAGAAACTTATCGACTAAAAGTCAAAGGATAGAATACAATGTGTCATGCCATAGGAACCCAGAAAAAAACAGAAGTCACTATTCTTTTGCAGAAAATGTAAACTTTAATCCTAAAATGGCCAAAAAATAACAAGGAAGGTCACTATATACTTGTTAAGGGAAAACTCCAAGAAGAGATAGAAATCATAAACATACATGCTTTAAACTTATGGTGCAATCAACTGCATAAAGCAAATATTCACAGACTTAAAAACTGAATGAGCACTAACACAATTTTTTGCGGGGAACCTAAATAACCAAAAATAGACACATCAACTAGACAAAACATTCACAAGGAAATATCAGATTTAAACTAAGCCTATTATCACATGAATTTGGTATATTCCTTCAGAGTTATCAACACCAAAACTTCAGAGCAAATTCTTCTCAGCTGCAGGTGGGATCTTCTCTAAATAGACTTCATTTTATCCCATTAAATATGTTTAAGGATAGATAGATAGATAGATAGATAGATAGATAGATGATAGATAGATAGATAGATAGAAAAATTGAAGTTATTCAACACCTTTTTTCTGGCTATAATGCAAAAAAACTGGAACTCAACATCAAAATAAATCACAAACACTTCATAAACACATTGAAATTACTCTGTGTACTTCTGAATAGCCAATGGGTTGCAAAGAAAATTAAGGATAAAATTAAACAGTATATGCAATAAAACTATAATATCAACAAAACATACCTAAACTTATGAGACACAATGCATGCAGTGCTATGCAGAAAATTTGTAGCAATGAATTCATAAATAAAGTAAACAGAATGAACTCAAATGAACAACCTAATGCTGAAACTTCTAGAAAAAGAAGAGCAAACTGAACCAAAATCCATACAAGTGAGGAAATTATAAAGATCAGAGCAGAAATTAATGCATTTGAGACTAAGAAAACAATACAAAGAAGCAATTGATTGAAAAGTTATTTCTTTCAAAAAATTAAAATTAACAAGCAATTAGTGGACCTCACCAAAAAGAGGAAAGAAAAAACAAAACAAACCAACAAAATGAAAATTCAAGCCATTAAGAAAGAAAGGTGGGAAATCAAAAAATATTTTACACAAATTCCAGTCATCAATATTTACTAAAAAAATTCCATTAATTTAGAAGAAGTGGACATATTGAATGGGCAAAACTAAATCAGGAGGTTATACAATCTCTATATCAGCCTTGAAGTTAAAAGTAATTAAAAACTTACCAGTGAAGAAAAGCTCATTCCCAGAAAGATCTACTGTTAAAATCTGCGAGAAATTTAGAAAAGTACTAACTCCACTAATGCTGACATTTGTTGAGGAAATTGAAAGGGAAGCAGTATTTCCAAAATTGTTGCTAAATGTAAGTAATAACCTGATTCCAAACCAGAGAAGAACACAACCAAAAAAGAACAGCACAGGCCAATTAACCTCATGAACGTAAATGTCAAAATACTCAATAAAACACTAGTAAAGAAAGAATGCAGCAAGTCGTCAAGAAGATAATACCCCATGACCAAGCAGGATTCATCCCTCGGATACAAGGATGGTTCAATATATGCAAATCAATAGATGTTATACAACATATTAACAGAAATCATATAGTCATCTCAATAGATACAGAAAAATCACTTAATAAACTAAACCATTCATGAAAAAAACCCTATGGAAAATTGCAATAGAGACTCTTTATCTTAATTTTATAAAGGCTATATATGACAAACCAACAGCTAATATCATACCAAATGGTTGAAATTTGAAAACTTTCATACTAAAATCAGGAAAAAAGACAGAAATGTGACCTGTCACCTCTCCTATTCAATATAGCTCTGGAAACATTACTGAGAACAACTAGATAAAGAGAAAAATAAAAATAAAAAAGCGAGAAGTTAAATTATCATTATTTGCAAATGAGACAATACTCTACATATAATATACCAAAAAGTCCCTTAAAAGACTTCTACATTTAATAACCAAATTCACAAACATGGCTGGATAAAAAGTGAACACATACAGAGAAAGTCGACAAACTTACAGAGAGAAATTAGGTCAACTGCAATCTTTGCAATCTCATCCAAACAATGAAATGCTTACTAATCAATCTAAGAAAAGAAACAAAAAAACCTATAAATTGAATATTATAGTGCACTGAAAGTGAATATTGAAGAAGATATCAGAAAATAGAACAGTGTCTTTTGCTCATGGATAGGAAATACCAGCGTAGTTAAAATGGCCATACTCCCAAAATTGTTGCACAGGTTTAGTGCAATTCTGTGACGTTGCAGAGAGCTAGAGAAGACATTCCTAAGATTCATTCGGAACCAGAAGAGACCTAAAATAGCAAAAGCAATTTTGGGCCCAAAGGCAAGTCAGGGTGTGTCACAATTCCTGATTTGAAAATATGCTATGACGCTACTGCGATAAAGTCAACATGGCACTGACGGGAGTGGGGCGGGGGAACTACCCTAAGGATCAGGGAAACAGATTAGAAAATGCAGAAAAACTCAAAACACACTAAACCACCTTGTCGTCAACAACCACATTCACTGGAAGAAAGATAGACTATTTAACAAAGTGTGCTGGAACACTTGGCTTTCCACATGCCTAAGACTAAAACTATACCCATGTCTATCAGTATACACTTAAATAAAGTCAAAATGGGTCAAAGATCTGAATGTTATTATTATTACTATTATTATTGTTTTTCTTTTTTTGTGGAACTGGGGATTGAACTCAGGCCCTTGCATTTGCCAGGTTTATGCCACTGAGCTATCTCCCCAGCCCCAAAGATCTAAATATTAAACCAAAACCTCTGCAAACACTGGACAGGAAAACAGAATTTTTGAAAGGATGCGTGTCAGCAGAGAATGCATGCATAAAACCCAGATGGTGCACCAGGGATATACCTCAGCAGCGCACCTGTCTTCCTGGCAAGCATAAAGTGCTAAGTTTGATTTCAGGCAAAAAAAAAAAAAAGAAAGAAAAAAGAAATGAACAGAAAAGATATAGCTCAGTGGCAAAATGCCTACTTAGCAAGCTCAAAGTACTGAGTTCAATTCCAGGAAAAAAAAAAAAAAACAAAAAAACAAACACATGGGAAATATTTCAAAGAATCTCCAAATGGGAATTCACCATATTAAAAAATTTCTGCACAACAACAAACAAACCACCAACAAAGTGAAAAGAACCCATAGAGTTGAAAAGATTATAGCCATTTGTGCCTCGGATAAAGGATTTATATATAGTGTAGCAATAAATTACAGCTATTAAAGATAATCCCACACAAGAGACCAAAGGCCAAGGAACAAGGAAGATTTTATTGTAAGTTCCTGACTGACCAGTGCCTTGACTTTGGCTAGGACTCCCAAAGTTGTCAGTAACAGCCTAAACTTTGCTTTCAGTTTATACACCTTTTGGGGTTCCATAGTATTTGCCTCATTACCTTATTTTCAGATATGTTACAAAAATGTCACAGAATTGCCACAAGGTTTACTTTAAAAAAAAAAAAAAAAGTGAGGACTGGTGAAATAGCTCATCGGATTGAAATGCCTGCTTAGGCAGATGCACGGGCCCGGACTTCAATCCCTGGGCCTGCTTGTGCCAGCCCCGCTCCCCGAGGCACACTGAGATGGCAATTGAGACTGGGCACAGTGGCATGCACCTGTAATCCCAGCACTTAGGTGGCTGTAAGCAGGAAGTTCATTACAAGTCTGTTCTACACAGTGAGACCCTGTACAACCTGTACACCCTGTCCTAAATACAAAAAAAGAAAGACAGACAGAAAGCAAAAAGACAAAAAGAAAAAATCTCACAGACACTGTCAACCATCTGCCTGTCATGGGACAGTTTGGTTTTGTTTGCCATATTCCCCAAATTGTCCATTTGTTTCTGTTTTATGACCCTATTCTTCTCTAAGTGGATTTATGGTTAACTACATGAAAAGATGTGAGGAAGTGAGTGTAACTTGAGTGACCCTCCCTTAAAATAGAGTCTCTTTTGCCCCATCTCCCGAACATATGAATAATTGGAAAACATCAGGTCCCCCAGACTGAGGTCCACTCTAAAACTGAGCATCCAATATATATACTTCTCAGATAAAGAAATACAAATGGCACATAAATATATTTTAAAAGTTCAACATTATTGGTTATTGCAGAGATACAAATTAAAAGAACACTGAAATTCTATCTGTTTCAGGAAAGAATGTTATCATCACAAAATCAACCAATAATAAATGCTGGTGGGTCTGTGGGGAAAAGAAACCCTTCTACACTGTTGATGGGATTGTAGACTGATGCAGTCACTGTGGAAATAAATATGTGAATGATTTTAAATATTAGGATTCGTGGTTATGCTTGCCCCCGCTATTCCCCTTCAGGGTATTTTCCCAGAAGAATTAAAAACATCATAACAGAGCAAAATACATATATGATGTTTGTAGTATAGTAACGCAATCTTGAAAACAACTCAAATGTCCGTGTACTGAGTAATATACAAAAAATGTTTTTTACATAACAGAATATTATTCATCCATAAAGAAAATATACTTGACATTTTTAGGCAAACGGATGCAACTCAAGACTATGCTCACATGTAAAATAAATCAGACCAAATGGGTAAAACTCATATTGTCTCATTAGTGTGAGAAACTGATAGGGCAAATATGATCGAAAACATGTACAATGTATTGTGAACAAGGAAGAAACACTTCAAAGGTAAAGAAAAAGTGTGATGTCAGAAAAGAGAAAGAAAGGGAAAAGAAAATGATTCATACGTAAGCTAATTAGGACAGTTGCACAGCCACTTTCCCGCTGTCCATTTAAAAGAAAGCTTCGTGATAGTACTTTTTGAAAGATATTTTATGCCCATATATTGGAATCTGAACAAATGCTATGAATAGAACAGTATACATGTATTCATTATTGCTACTTTTCTACTAGCCTGTTTTGAAATTTCTCTATCATTTATTAGTTTTTTTTATTTTTAAGGTGAATACAAAAAAAATGGTAAATAAAAAAAAAACCTTAGAAGTAATGCGGAGTCCTAGCCCAGGTCCGGTGAGTGTGCGGAGAGTTTCCTGCTACCCTGCGCCTGCGGGACCAGTCCCATCCCAGGCGCAGCGTGGGCCGGACCCTCTCCCAGCCCCT
>NW_004524813.1:3415965-3441578 GCF_000260255.1 Octodon degus
AAATAAATACATTCAAAAAAAAAGAAGTAATGCAGATTTCACTAAACAAAATTATATGAATTTAGCAATCATTTTTACATTGCATATTGTTGACTTTGACGTGGTAGTTCAGACTACCAGATATAGGCCCGTAAGAGGGCTCAGAAATTATCAAAAAAATTTAAAAAGAGAAAAAAAAATTAAACATGAACTACTCTGAATAGACCAGCAGAAATCAGCAGTGCAATTATCCATTCTGTTTAGAATACAAACAGTTGTACGGTAAGTAGGTATCCTTGTCTTACTTTAGCGACACGATCCCTGGTTCCATCTCTCATTCCGTCCATAGTTTCATATTTGTATTTGTATTCATTTGTATTACCACATGTACATGTACATTAGGATTTTTTCACACACTTTGGTGTTGATAGTTTTTACAGCTCTCTCTCTCTCTCTCTCTCTCTCTCTCTCTCTCTCTCTCTCTCTCTCATCCTGTTTTGTGCATTGTTTACAAGACTCATGATCATCTGTTTTTGCTTCTTTTGAAAAATGTCTAGGATTAGAATCATTCCAACTTGTGATAAATGTGTGTAAAACACCGCTAGGACATATCAAATTGTTTTCCAAAATAACTCTGCACTTTTCTATTTCTATCAACAATATATAAGAATTCATTTTTTTATATTCTTCATAACATCTTGTTTTCTTTCTTGTTAAAAAATAATTTTATGTATACTACAATAAGAAGTCTTGCAATATCTCATTGTGTTCTTAATTTTCTTTGAAAAACTAATAGCTCTCTGCACTATTTAAACATATGCTAAAGTTATAAATCATCTATATGGTTTTTTTGTACCATAATTTACTAGATTTAGAGATTATATTGTTTTACTACTAAGTGCACACTTTCTTTATATACTTTGATTAACAATGTTTAATTGGATGTAGATATGCTTTTTCAAATTTCATAAATGTTTGCCTACAAGTTTATTTTTGTTATTTCTTTTAATGTTATGTTTAGTACCCTTTGTGTTTTGTATAAATTTTTTAACAACCTTGAGGTCATATGGATTGCACTGGTACCTTGGTTTAGAAACTTTATTTATTTTTATGGTTTAAGAAAAGATGTTCATGTGTGCTTGTGTGGAAAAAAGGCCACAGTCATGTTTGTACCCAGGATTACAAGAGTCTGTAAACAAAAACCAAATTTTGCCAGTTTGTATATTCATTTCCAAACTGTATTTCCATTGTTTTATAGTTTTAAGTTTTCTGTTTAGCTTTCAAATTTGTTTGGGGACATGATTTTACATGGGTAAGAACTCTCTAGGGGAATACATTCAAATAGATAACTGGATAAATAAGAAGATAGATACAAGATAAATGGGAGAGAGAGAGAGAGAGAGAGAGAGAGAGAGAGAGAGAGAGAGAGAGAGAGAGAGAGAGAGCGCTGATGGGTAGATACACAGTTTTACAGGATCTGAGCTTGGACAGTTCATAATGGATTTCTATACAGTGGAGAGCTGGAGTACTTATTCACTGCTTAATCCAAAAAGCTGAAAGCCTAAGAATGAGAAGGGCCAAGGGCCAGCCTGATAGCTCAGTGGACTAAAGCACCTGCGTAGGCAGATGTAGTGGCCGCGATTGAGACTGAGCATGCTGGTGCGTGCCTGTAATTCCAGCCCTTGGGAAACTGAAAACAGGAGAATCACTACACATCAGATCTGCGTAGTGAAACACTGTAGATCCTGCAAATCTTGTCCTAAATACAGACAAAAAAAAAAAAAAAAAAAGAAAGAAAGAAAGAAAGAAAGAAAGAAAGAAAGAAAGAAAAGAAAAAGAAAGAATGAGAAGGGTGAAGCATAGAGCACCAGTGTGAGTGAAAGCCTGGAAGCGCCTTTGAGAGCTACTAGTAGGTAGCAAGTGATGCGTGTATTTAAACATAACAGAGCTTCTCAAATGCAGGCCAACTTCCTTCTGTTCTGTCCAGGCTGCTAACCAGCGGATGGTGCTATCCATACCAGCACTGGTGCGTTTGCTCAGCTTGCTGGACAGCATGTCAGTCATCTTCAGAAACATCCCATAGACTCATCCAGTGTTACATTTTACTAATCTGCTAGCCACCTCTTAATCCAATCAGATTAGGTAAAATGATTGATTAACAGTCTTAAGGATTAATAATTTTAGTTTCCTCTTATTTCATAAAGAGTATTTTTTATGTTTTCTAACTCCATTTTATGATGTGTTTTAATTTGGATAGACAACTTGCTTATGTTTTCTAATAGTAAATTTACATTTAGTAGAAAAAATCTTTAATGTCACCAAATGGCCACTGAGCCATGTACATATTTTACATCTTTCTATCCCACAAATACGTAGCATGGATAATGACGGCAATGGAAATCAATTAATGGATATACACATTTTTTGCAAGTAAAATAATTAAAAATAAAGTCTGATCTCTTCATATTCTAGCTTTTCAATGTACACATAATTAAATGTAAATTTATAAAGGGTGAGGTTAGAATCTGGTGAAACAAGGATGAGAACAAATAGGAGCTTACAAATCATTTAAAAATCACTACTCCTCTGACTTTTTGCGACTGAGAAGCAATACTTAGATAAATATCCCCTTAAGACACACTGAACTCTATCAGAAAAACATCACTGTAATTGTAAGTCATTTGTAGAGGTCCCTTTCATTAAATTTATGGTTACCGGCATCACTAACCACAATGGTCTATAGGCTCTAATTAGGCAATTCTAAATAAAATGTTAGCAATATGTTTGACTGTGTATAGCAGTTATTGATACAGGAATAATCTATATTGCTGAATATCCATATCAGAAAATAAACCTTGGTTAAAAATGTGTTTTTGAAAATCAGATACTATAATACTAACAGCAAAATACTTTTTCTGTCTAACATTTCAACTTAATAACATCACAATTTTATAATATGGTGCTCTGAGATAAATCACACTGGAATTTCACTCTGATAAATTGTAAGACTATCACTCTCACTTAGTCACATAAAAATGGTTTTTCTTTTATTCATCACTTTGATATCTTTCTTTCTAATGTATGAATTGACTGTATTTATCAGCAATATACAATTCTAGTCATTAAAATTATAGATATTGTGTGAAGTTCTTGAAATGAAATGAACCACATATATATGTATAAATTTATATATAAGTTTATATATATATATATATATAGCTTATGTTTTCATTAGTGAAATAATTTTACACTTTATACATTTCACTGCAGTTTTCTGAATGCATTAAAATGTCTTTCCTAAGACACAAATTAACTAGTAAGTAGCAAATGATGTGTGTATTTAAGCATAAGAGAGATCCCAGGCACACTCCCTTTTCTATTGTCCATCTGGCCTTTCTTGCAACAAAGAAAAAGGCACAACCCCTGTGGGTTACTGGGATCTGGAACGTGTCAAATTCTTCACTTGGGTGTGTTGCTCCTGCTAATCTGCTGAGTGACCCAGATGTTGATGATTTGTGGTGGGTCCAGCACAAGAGAAAGCCCTCCAACACGAGCAGCCTTCTGTAAGGCTATGCTGCCAATGTCTTGGTCAACTGTTAATGATGGTATCAAAGGCTTTTGAATTGGACCATGTGTTCCGGCAGATGCAGTAGATATCAAGCGTCCAGGGCAGGCAAGAATGCTACTTGGTATCTCTGGCAGGCCCAGGCAAGTGAGTCACAGTGAAGTCCTAGGATGTCAGACCGAAGTTCTCACATCATATGCAGGCAACTGTTTAACCCTGTGGTACTAGGCTATCTTGACTTCTCCGCAGTGGACTATTTGGCCCACTGGGTGAGAAAGATGGCTGCACACGAGAACAGTGCACCATCAATGATGTAGCATGTGTACGATTTGGCCCAAGAAGATTCCAAAGTTACAAGTGAGTTCTGGGAGGTGGAGAGAATTCCCGTAGAATTACAGCTGCAGTCTGTCTCCCAGCAAGCATCAGTAGCCCCCTGAGGGGTACCACATGGTCAGCTAACAGAGGACTACAAGGCTAGCATTTGGATTAAGGTGGCTCTGCATTATGCAGGCACCAAACAAAAGTGGACAGTTGCAGCACTGCAGCCACGTCCTAGGACACGCCTGAAGGACTTCCAGGAAGGGAATTCTTCACAGTGGTCAGAAACTCAGCCAGTGTTCTGCGTGTCAAACAACATAGCCAGATATTAAACTGAATACTAGCCAGATGCAACTCTTCCCAATTCATGAGTTATAGCCAATTTGTCTGCCTGGATGATGAAGGACTTAGAAGGTGACATGGCTGGAAAATTGATGACAAATATAACTGAGGAAGTTTTGTGGACAGACAGTTTCATATGAAAAGGATATGCAGTTACATGTCTCATCAAAGTTGAACTTGGCCGAAGAGAACTTTAAAATTCCAAAAGACAGGATGACTCATTCTGTGGACAGCAGTCAACGCCTTTCCTCAGCCACCTCTATCATTATCCAGTGGGCTTACAAAGTGGTCATGGTGGCGTGAATAAACCTTATGGCGGAACTGAGAAACATGGACTTCCATTCACTAAAGTTGATCTGAATATAGTCACTATTAGATAGATAGTATGCCTGCAGCAAAGACCAGCACTGTGTTCTGAACATGACAGCATGATCCGGAGGATCATGCTATGTTGGATGGATTCCACTATCGAAAGTACATTTGCCAGGCCAGCTACTTATTCCAGGTCTGTACTTGCCTCCCTTCCCAGTAACCCATCTGACATTACCTGTGGGTTTGCCTCTGACAGAAGAGTGGACCTTTACATTGGCTAAATTTGGCTCCTTCTGCCTGAATCAACACTACAGGAAGTGAGTCATAGTATTAGTGAAGAGGATTGAAACAGACTACCTAGGAAAATGTGACAACTATTTCACTATGGTGGTAAAGTTGTGTCTGGAGAGTAAGTGACTCCCTACAGTGTCTACAAGTATTACTCTGCCCCTTTAATAAGGTCTGTGGGAAGCAACAATACAATTCTGGAAAGATGACACGTGACTCAGAATATTCAGGACTAGAGGTATAATTTACCCTTCCAGGTAAAGAACCTGCTAAGGAACTTGCTAAAACCCAAAGGACAAACCAGGTGGTAAAAAGATAGCTATAAAGAATAGCTATTACCATGTGACCAGTTACCAAAAATTTATAGAAGTCATGAGTATACTTTCCTAACATAGATTGATAGATTAGATAGATAGATAGATAGATAGATAGATAGATAGATAGATAGAGTAGATATCTCTGTTTTCTTTTTGGTAATATAACATTGATTTAATGTCTAATCATCACCCAGAGAAACCAAAATTTACCTTCTATTTTGGGCCAAAAAAATCAGAGAATACTTGTTTGTATGCATGGTAGTTGAATCAATTTAGATGTAATTATGAACTTGGTACCACATTTAGAGATTAAGTATGTTTTAAAAAGATGTCTGCTTTAAAAAATTTACATGGAATGAATTAAAATAGTTAATCATGATCTATTGACTTGAATGTCTTTAAAAACACCCAGCAAATGAGTAAAGAATGGTTCTGGGTGTGTCTGTGGAGATGGTTTGCATGTAGGAAATAAACTGAGGAAAGAAGACATAGTTCCATCACAAGGGGCAGCTACTGAGGCTCTGACAATAAACATGGACAAATTTTTTTTAAAAAGATGATGAAAGGAAGTCCTTGCATTTTGAAGAGCACCAGTCTCCCAGTGTGAGTGAGGCTTTTGCTGCTATCATCTTTGCATAAATATTGTCAGTTTCTTCAGGCTCACAACAAAGATTAATGCCAGAACTTCCCAGAGAGCTTCCAGGCTTTCTACCTTCGAAGACTGCTGATCGTTGATTTCTCTTGCCCTGCAGCTTCCACCCTTCTGGGCTGTATGGCTGCTGGAGGATCCCACCTCCCAGGAAACATTCAGCCATTGAGAACTCTCCTGTGTCTGGTCCTGCTAGTCTACTTAAAGCCCTTCTTAGTGACACTCATGATTTCTGCCATTTATGTCCATGCCAAAACTCATACTTCACATAGATACTTGCTTACCATTCCTGTCCCACGGCCCTTGGGTTGCTTGGTTTGTGGATGTGTAACTGTAATTTCTGCTTCTCTTCACATGGTACTCTTTAACAAATAAAAAATAAAAGAAAATAATAATGAATACTGTCTAGGCTGTGGATAAAAAAGGGATTATTTTACACTATTGGTAGGCACGTAAACTACTACAGCCACAATGCAAGTGTGCAGAATTTCCAAAAAGCAAAAACTAAAAATTCCACTTGACCCAAATATTCCTTTCTTGGCATCTTCCCTAAAGAGTGAAAGACAATATTATAGTGATACGTACAACCCAGTGTTTACACCCGTGCAATTTATAAGGGCTAAATCTTAGATAAACAAATATGTCATTTTTCTATTTTTTATTATTTTGTATTCTTTTTTTTTTTTTTAAACAAAAGTGAAATCTAAGTTTTTAGGTGCAGGCTGAAGAGAACTCGGCTGTCTAAACACCAGTTTGGCAAGTACAAGGACCCAGGTTCAATCCCTGGTGCCATATGCCGTGCTACGGTGCGGGCCACAAAAACCGGGCATGTTGGCACACATTATAATACCAGCCCTGGGGAGGCTGAGACAAGAGAATCACGGTGAGTCCAAATGTGTCTAATAAATAAATAAATAAATAAATAAATAAATAAATAAGTTTTTTTTTTAAGTTATAGAAAAAGAAATATGTTCATTTTAAAAATGGAATACTATTTGCCATAAATGGGTACACCTTGAGGATTTCTTTTTTGCTCCGAATGCCTGCAGGGAGGTCTGGCTGGGTTGAGTTGTGGGGATCGAACCACAGCAACCTAAGCCTGACTGCTTGGTTGAAGCAGCCGCTTAAAGAGCTGAGCTAAGGGGCAGGCCCCCCACCTTGAGAATGTAATATTAAGCGAAATAAATTAGACACGAGTTTAAATTTCAAATTATTTCTGCTACGTCAAATAACAGAAATTATAAATTAGAACAGAATAAAATATAGATAATAAGAAATAAAGAGATAGATCTTTCACTAACGGAAAGGGGATGAACAAAGAGAAGTGTGAGGGAGAAGGAAAGGAGATGATAAAAGGAACTTAAATATGTTATTACTTGTACCAAATCCACACAAAGAATGTAAACACTGCATACTAAAAACATGTACTAATAAAAATAAAAATAAATTAATGTTTGCTATGTTTTATGTCTAGTTGTCCCTTTAAAGTCTCATGCAATCTTGGTTTCGCTTCTAGAGTCTGTGGTTGACTCTTGATCCAGTGCTGGGATTATGGGTGTGAGTGCTCCCCCCACCCTGGGGCAGATAATCTGCGTACAACTGTAAGGACAAAAGAGAGGCCTGCTAGCTGCCTGCTGCCCCTCCCTTTGCTCTTTGCTGTTTTCTTCCACTGTGAACTGCTGCCTTCTGCCATGTGTCTGCTCTGCCTTGGAGCCAGCTGAGTACGGACCGAAACCTCCACTAACTGTGAGCTACATAAACCTTTTCTTCCTTCATTTTGGGTGTCAGGCATTTTGTCCCAGTGATGAGAGAAAAGTAACTGAGACAATGTTATTATGAGAAATACCAGAGATAACTTAGATTTCACGTTAAAAAAAAAAGAATGCAAAATCATAAAAAAAAGAAAATTTACAGAATTTCTTTAAAATAATAAGAATTTGACAATAGTTGTTGTTGTGTTACATATTATCTTCAGATTAGTTGTTTAGATTGCCAGATAGGAACATGAAAAATTGGTTTAAAAAGTTACAAAAAATTAAAAAGAAGAAAAATATTTAAGCATTAATTGCTCCTTTCACTAGACCAGCAGAAATCAACAGCACAATTATCCAAAGTATCCTGCATATATACATAAATATATATATTTTCCCTTGTTTCTTTTGTCCTTTCCTGCATCCCAGGTTTTCCTTCAAATCAAACTGATTCTTTCCCTTTTATAGTATGCACTGTACCTTTCAGGTTTTATTTACTCTTTCAGGTTCTTACATTAGGAAAACAATACTTTATTTTCACATGCCAGTCTGATTTATTTCACTAACCAGTATAGTCTCTAGTTGCCCCCATTTACTTATAAAAGCCTTGAGTTTATCTTTTTATAGCTGAATAATATTCCAGTATGTAAAAATGCCACATCTTCTTTATCCATTCCTCAGCTGATGGGCACTTGTGTGGTTTTGAAGATTTAGCTCTGATAAATTGCATTGCTACAAACATGGTGCACGTAGATCACTGTGGTGTGATGAGTTCAGTTCACTTAGAAAAACACCCAGGAGGGGAATGGCCGGGTCTAGTGGGACTGTAGTCCTAGCTTTTGAGCAATCTCCCTTTTATCCCTTTTTCTTCCTCTTTTGTTTTTCTGCTTCTTCCTGAGAATTGAAAAGGATAAGATTGTTCTCAGTTAGAATGCAAATAAATCTGTTTTCTAGAAAGTTTTAGTATAAGACTATAAAGCATTATACTAACTTAGAATTTTTCTCTGCTAATGAAAAGCTAACCACAATTTCAAGGCCCTTATTTGTGAATGAAATATTTCACAAATGCACTGATTGCTATTACATAAAAATGTTAGAATATGAAACACTAACAAAAGAAAGCAATGTGGATAATAATAATAAACGTACTTATTTATTTTTTGATACTGGGAATCAAACTTAGCATCTTACTCTTGCCAGAAAGCTGCTGGTGCCACTGAGGTATATCTCTGGCCCTCAATAGTTTAGAAAGTAAGTATCGAGCAAAATTATATACCCAGGCAATTTTTTTTCTGTTCGCAATTTAGATTATGAGAAGAGAGTAAAATAAATGCCTGTTTTTATTGTTCTAAATAAAACACATGCAAAATTTGCATTCATCCTAACCCCCAACAGGGGAAAGGGCCTGTATTCTCAGGCTTTACAACTAGGTTCACCAACGTTGCGTCTATACTTTTGCAATTCCTTTTTAATTCCAGTGTTCTCCTTCCTCTTGAATGTGACGATGACAGCTCCACTCTGGGCATTTCAAGGAGCACTTAGATGATTTGCGAGAGGCAAAAGTTTGATAAAGACCTCAGCACAGAGCAGCCTTATTTAGGGCAGATCAGTGCTTTGGGCATTTGAACCAGTGTCTCAGTAACGTAGTAATATATGTTTCGCCTCCTTTCTAACAGTGATCAACACACGGTGTAGCTACATGAGAGGGTCTGCGATGCGTAGTACTCCAGTGAGAAATCCACTGGAAATCTAAAGTTACAAATTTAACACCCACATCAATCATTTTAGAAATACGGGAGCAATGAAACAATAAAGAAAGAAACTGTAAAGTGTTACTTATGTTACAGGCATTACCCTTGTGGGAAGGAACAGTATGTTTTCTAAACTGATATTATTGGTCCAGTCAATAAAATATGTAATCTGATGTATTATTTTGTACAGTACACATTCTAACAAGAAATAGTTGTATATGAAGAACAGTCTAATGTATCTAACAAGTTCTGCATTTACTACATACAACGTTACTGGGGCATGAGCTGTGCTGGCCCTGTCCCTGGGTAGCTGAGTCAGCCACCAAGCTGGGGCACTGTGACACATGCCTGCAGTCCTAGTGCTGGGGAGGCTGAGACAGGAGGATCACTGTGAGTCCGAGCTGCATAGTGAGACCTTGTACAAAGTACATTAAAAGAAGAAAAAATATTACTTAAGTCTGCATAAAGTCAAAATTTTAAGTAAAGTCAAGGATAGAAAAAGGGATAACTCATTACATAGGTGTATATTTATACCCCACCTTCACACTGGTCATTGGTTATTGTCTTTAGTCATTTTAACAAAGAATAAGAGAATTCTACTCGTTCTTAAATTGTATAAATAATTATATAAAGTTTTCTTTTATTCAAGAAGCCCTAACAAAGCCTGCCAAGTAGCTCAGCAGATTAAAGCACCTGCTCAGGCAGATGAGGCAGCCGGGGTTTGATCCCCGGCCTGGTGTGCCGGCCCCACCCTGGGGTGCTCTGAGACAGCAATGGAGATTGGGCGTGGTGCGGCAACCTGTAATCCCAGTGCTTGAGAGACTGAAAACAGGAGGATCACTACAAGCCCAATCCACATAGTGAGACCGTGTAGATCCTTACAAAAAAAAAAAAAAAAAGGAAAAAAAAGAAGCCATAACATAATTCAATATTTCTATAGGCTGATACTCATAGTGAAATAAAAGCTCATGCATGACTTGTGCACAGAAATATTACTGCTACAATAAAAGTTTTAAGTCAAGAGTGCAAGCTCTTATAATCCCACAGGGTAGGAGACTGGTGGAGGAGGCTGCCCTGTGCAGCCTAATGGTTTAGTGCAACCCAATCTCAAAGCAGGAATAAGGCCTGGCATAGAGCTCAGGGCAAAGGCCTTGAGTCCCATGCTCGGTACTGACCAAGAAGCCCTTTAATGAGATTATCTTTAATTTAGACTTTAGATTATTATTTATACATACACATTTATTTAGTTGCTTTAATGTGTTTTATAGACCATATTTTATAGAAATCTATCAAGTGGCCTAAGACTATGAATCATGTATGTAGCAGTTTACATGCAAAATAATAGTGGGGAGTTTGTGCTATTTTCTGTTTAAGATTAATTTGTGTATTCGGATTTTGGGACAAGAAGAGATGCTGGTTGACCGAATCTCAAGGGCCTAGAGATCTATTTTACTTATGTTACAGAATTTAAAGGGCTACCTTGGAGCCCAGGACTTGAAACTATTTGTTAAAATAACTCCAGATTGGATCTTCCACGTCTGGCTGTGAGGAGCTGAGGTGACTGTTCCAGGGACGCCGCTCCAGTGAGGATTCTGTGCGGGACGGAGGGCGCCCTTGCGTGGGAGCGCTAACCCGCACTGCTGCGCGCGTCCTGCCAGTCGGTCCCAGACGCACCGAGCAGGACGCTCGCGCCGCAGCAGGCTCAGGTGTGAACATCACGTGCCAGTTTGCTGTTGACGGGCACCTAAGTGTCTTCCTGAATAGTCCTGGCTGCAAATGTACAATTTGATTTGTAAATATAGCTCCTATAATTATCATAAAGACTAAATACAGACAAAGTATTTGCCCCTGTGCGTTTCCATAGCTTAAAGTGACCAAAGAACTATGGGAAATAAAAAATTCAAGGTTAATATTAGAATCATCAAGCTTATCTTAACATATACACAATTTCAGACAGCTTTCTCTCCAAATAAAATTCCTCCCATTTCATTGTGTGGAAATTAGCTCTTTGCTAAGTGTGTAGAATAAGCAAAGGCAGCCTGCGTCGGCGAGGCCCACTGCAAACACACAGCTGGTGAGCCTGCAGGTAGGGTCTGCGTTTCCCTCTTTTAACCAAATATTTTTAAACAAATGATTTTCAGCTTTTACAGGTGAAGTTTAAATTTTTCTCCAGATTGTAAATTATTATAATTTATTTTCAACTTTATTAATTTACAAACTGACTTCATTCAATAAAATACACTGTCTGCTTTTTTAAACAAAATCATTTCATAAGCATCAGTGGTGTTTTTAAGTTAAATCATCACTGAGGGACAAACTAAAAGTTTTATGTGCTTTTCTGAATATTTTGTGGGAGGTTTTCCTGCATAGTCCATAGTGCAGTATTTTTAGTTTGTGATAAACTATCTATACCATTAAATATTTGCTTAAAATAAATTTAAGTAAATGAGCTCCTTTTCACATGGCTCCATATTTCAAGCAATCTTGGCAATGTGCTTACTGACAAATTGTATTTTCGTATGTTTTGTCTTTTGGAGGTAGAGCCTCCCTGTGCAGTGCAGGTCGGACTGGGGCTAGCTGCAAATGCCCTGGGAACCTCCGGCTTCAGCCTCCTGTGTGCTGGGATTACAGTGTGTGCCACCACACCATGCTTGCATGCTTTTATTTAAATAAAAACTTTGGTATTACTTATGTATAATATATAGTATAATATATAATATGTGTAATATAATATATATGAATATATATATATATATATATATATATATATATATATGAAAAATAAAGTTACAGATGAAGAGTTGGGATAAATTTCTTTCTACCAACACTCTTTTTTCAAAAAGTTTAAAGAAAAAAACAGCGCGTAAGGCTTACATGATGTGGCACTCATCCCCAGACGTGACAACCTGTGCTGGTTTCAAGCTGTTCTGAGCAGATATCTTTCTGTAGAGTTTACTTATAAGCAGGTTTGCATAAATAAGTGAAGCTTAGAAAATCATCTTTATCGATTTCATCCCTCAACTTATGTTACAGTTGATTGAGAAATGCATGTTTCCCAGGGATAATTTAAAAAATATTTTCACTGTACAAATTCCTACATTTAGCGTGGAGAGTTGGTACATGTACATAATATGTCTTCACTCTTTAAGTCACCTTTTATGATTATATTTTCTGTATTTAGTTGACTCACAGAATAAATGATTATCCCTTTTTTAAAAATTTATGTATTTGGTACAGGGTCTTGCTACGCAGCTCAGATTCATAGTGATCCTCCCATTTTAGCTTCCCAAGAGCTGGGATTACTGGCAGGAACCACCAAGCCTGGTCTCGATGGCTGCTCATGGGGCCAGCAGGCAAACGGTGGCAGGGATCAAATCCCTGTCTTTGTTCTTCCCAGGCAGGGGCTTAGACCACTAAGCTATCACTCTGGCCCAAAAATGATTATTCTTTAGACTTATTCCTAGAATTTTATTGAGTTTTTGAAATACTTTACTTTCCAAAATAAAGTAGTAACACACACACACACACACACACACACACACACACTACATTACATACATATACATATATTTAAATATAATTGGATTAATAATAAATTTTATGTTTGAAAGTGTCTGTGACATTAAGTAAACCCCAATAGCTATTGCATTTTGGCATGTATGCTGCTGAGGCAATAGTGCTTTCTATTTCATAAGGCAAGCGAGCCATTTAGCGAGCCAAAGTCAGGACTCAACACAGTGTCAAACTTCGAAAATAGAGAACTGAACATAGCTTGCTTCTTGGGATGTGATGTTGCCCTGTGACACAGTGGCTGATAGTCCAGGAAATTATTACAGTTGGGAGCATTTTACTTTACCTATAGAAGAGAAAAATATAAAAAAGAAACAGATATTTTCAGAAAAGATTATACTGAAGAATAAGTACATAAAGAATGGAAATAACTTACATTGACAGTTAAGAGAAACTTTAGTAATAAACTATGTGTTTCCTTTAAATATAGTGTCAAAGAACTACTTCCATGTTTATTTTCTAGCTAATATAAAAACGTTAGGTGAGCAGATCAAGGTTGCACAACCCAAAGTTGCAATTTTCTCACTCATCTCTTTTTAAAGACTAACTACTTAAGTGTACAGTTTTGATTGTGTAGAATAACCTGTTGTCTTTTAGCAACCCCCAAAAAGAAAGAAATAGCATAACTTAAGCAGATTAAAATATATTAATTGCATTTTGAACAAAACACAGAAATATAAATATGTATTTATATGTGTATGTTTACATGTGTGTACAAGAACATATACTTACATAATACGCTACATATAATGTATAATATGTACTTTCTATGTACAGGCTTGGCATTTGTGTATATATATTTTTTTATCAATTTTGTTTTTCCTGCTTAAGTGACTTATATACATTATATATGCATGAAATTTCAAACATAGAACTACTGTTTACATCACAAGAGATTAATGTCTCATGGCCCCTACAATTTGCAATTCTGTATGTAACATGTAAAACAAAGAGTAATATCTGATGATGGTGGGATTGGTTTTCTGGTGCTCTTTTATATTTTTAATTTTAATGAGCACCAACATAAAATCCTTGGTTTTGAAATAAATTTTTAATTTTTAAAAGAATTTTGAAAGATGTTTCCCTAATTTCCCCCCAACAAGTTTGTTATTTGTGTACACAAATGCTATTGATTTTTGAGTGTTGACTTTGTATTCAGCTATGTCACTAAATCAGTTTATTAAATCTGTTAAGTCTTTTGATTGAACTTTAGGTTCTTCTACGTAGAATGTCATGTCTTTAGCAAAATATAATTTAATTTCTTCCTTTCCTATCTTCATTTCTTCTATTTTTTTCTTTGGTTTAATTTCTCTGGCCAATGTTTCCAAAACAATATTAAGTAGCAGTGGTGATAGTGGACATCCTTGTCTTGTTCCTTCTCTGAAAGTCAAAGTTTTCAGTTTTTGACTGTTTAGTTTGATCTGGAATGTTTGTCATGGATAGCTTTAGCAGATTTGAAGTAAAAGATCGCTACGCTGAAAACTCAAGTACACTACAAAGGAATAAAAAGAAGATCAAAAACGAGATCAAAGAAGATATCAGAATATAGAAATATATTCCTTAGTTTTGGACAGGAAGAAGCAACATAGTGAAAATGGCTCTACTTCAAAATGTTTATATACATTTAATGTCATTCCAATCAAAATACCAATAACATACCTCATAGGATTGGAGGAAACAACTCTGAAATGCATTTGGAACCAGAAAACAGCAAAAGCAATTCTGAGCTACAAATGCAAAGCAGAGGCATCACTTGATGTTAAAATACAGAGCTACTGTAATACAAAGAGCACAGTGCAGGCAGAAATGCAGATCTGAGGAAGAATGGAGCAAATTAGACGATGTAGATATATCTCCAAACACATTTATCCAGCTTATCTTTGAAAAATCACCAAACATATTCACTAGAATCAAGACAGCTTCTTTTAATAAATGTTAGATAAAGTGGCTTTCCACATGCCAAATATTAAAACTATACCCATGCCTATCACCATGCCATAAGCTACATCAAAATAGATCACAGGTCTAGGTATTAAAATAGAAACAAACACTAAATCTTCTGGTAAAGACTCAGTACAATTCTTGAAGACACAGGTGTAGGCAGAGACCTCATAAATTAAACCCAGATCACATGGGAAATACTACAAAGAATCAATGACTAAGGTCTCATTTTACTTAAAAGTTTTGAACAGAAAAAGAAATAGCAAACAGTGACAAGATAACCTATAGGGTGGGAAGAATAATTAATGAGTTAATCTTCAAAGAACAAATATATAACATATATATATATATATATATATATATATATATATATAACTGAAAAAATCAGGTCCTCTAAATACTTTTTTATTAATTTTATTGAGAAACAAATAGCAATGAGACAGTTTCAAAACTAATTAGTAGGACAGTTTCAACAGTTAATACATTGCATATTGTTGTCTTCATAGTGATTATTCACAGTGCAAGATGCAGACATGATATCCTGCCCACAAACACTATTAGAACAAATCTTTATTCTCATTGAATTTAGAGAAAGTAGCTATATAGCTATCCTATTTTGTATATACAGATACAAAATAGTCCTTAATTTGTATCCCCTTGTTTGTTTAGTTTTGTCCGAACTGGGTATTCCATTGCTATTTAATATTATAGGTGTGTGAATTCAGCAAAATAATCCAATATAGTCCAGTAGTCCATAATAGTGGGTTATCTGTAGGACCAGCAATGTCAGAAGTTGTTGACTTGGATCTTTTACAGCTCAGCTTATAAACATGGTTTTACTTTTTATACCTCATTTTTACACTTTTCTGCTGGATGGTTAACACCAAAATAAAGCAAGACCTATATAACAAGAAATGTAACTTTCGTATCTGACAAGGTCAGTCAAATCCCCTCAGGATTCATCCTGAAACTTTGTACCACAGTTTGTAGATCCTTTGTCAGTGTCAGCCATGTGGATGAGTCACGGCCATTGCTTGACCAATTTGCTTTCTGTGAAAGCGTGCGAGAATGTTTTCTCTCCATGTGACCCTCCTTAGGCACACTCTACATCATCAATCACTTTCCTCTGTGGCCTCATAATCTCCTTGATCAGAAAATTTGGGATGACACTGAGTTACCGGATGTTACAGTTCAGGTTCTCTTATGTCCTGAGTCCTCACTGCAGGTCCTCTAAATTCAGACACCCAATCCAAAAACAGACAGTTGAGGTGAATGCATTTTTCTCAGATGAAGCATTACAAATGACAAATAAACATATGAAGGAATGTTCAACACCACTGGGGATTTCAGAGATGCACAATTAAACAACATTGATATTCCTTCTTGCTCCAGAAAGAGTGGCTATTGCCAAAAATTAACCAATAACAAATCCTGAGGGGCTGTGGGGAAAAGGGAACCTTTTCCACTGCTTGTGGTAATTTATACTGTTGCAACCACTGTGGAGATCTCCCAAAACACTAGGCCTAGAGGTCCCATTTGACCCACGTATTATCCTCCTTGGTATCATCCCAAAAGAATTAAAAGCAACATACTGCAGCAATGTATGCATACACATGTGATGATGTGATCATTGAATATAACTGAAGTGTATCAATAAACTGAATTAAATTTAATAAAATAGAATGTTATAGAATATAGCCAGAATAACTCTATAAAAGTTTTAAAAACCAGACAAAAGAGATTTTCCCACTGCTAATCTGAGGATGGCAGAGAGAAAATAAAATGGCAGACAGAGGTAAGGATTTCAAGGAAATGGATTAGGGATGATTCAGCTGAAGAGATATTAGAGTTTATGGGGGAACTTCACTGCCTGTCAAAGAACCCTTTGGAAGCACCTGACATTTGTAAATTTATAGAAGTCGTTCTTTCCCCCACAACATACCACCACACAAAAATAATCTAATTTGAAGGGATTATGGTAAAAGGAGCAAAGCCAGATTCCAACTGAAGATAAATAATGACACTAGGATTTTGAAAACTTCCACCTACAGGAAATACTAATCATAATCCAACTCCTTGCCTTAGTGTCATAAATCTTCACATTAAAGATCAATTTCCCTGAATTTTTATTGCCTATGACAGTGTGTCTTGTTCAAAAAAAATTATAAGGCATGCCAAAAGTCAAGAAAAAAAATCAGAGTCTAGAAAGGCAAAATGAACACAAACACCAGAATCAAATATGACACATTTTGAGCCAGGAGATGGCTCAGTGGCATAAATGCCTGCCTGGTAAGGGCAAGATGCTGAGTTAAATCCTCCAGTAAAATAAATAAATAAATAAATAAATAAATAAATAAATAAATAAATAAGTTTTTGAAAGTGTCAGAAGCTGAATATAAAATAATTATGATTTAAATGGAAAGGGCTCAAAAGAAAACAAAATATCAAAGGAAAGATGAGTACTAGCATTAAAAAGATGGAAAATATGAGAAACAAAAATGCTAGAAATCAAAGTACTAATGAAGTTAAGAATGGCTTTCAGGGCTTATAAATAGATTTTTGTCACTGAGGAAAGAAGCAATTAACTGGAAAATAGAAATCTTTAAAATGAAATGCAAAAAAAGGAAAAATGAAAAAAAAGTAAATAAAAGAACTCCAAGACAATACACAGATAATGCCCTAAGTACAACTGGATAATAGAAAGTAAGCAAGCAATGACCAAACACTTTCAAATATTAATTCCAAACATGAAAACATAGATTCAGGAAGATCACAAAATACTGTATGATTTTTAAAACAACATACTTAACACAGCTTTCTTGACCCTTAGGATGTGAAGTGCAATGATAGAAACCTTGGAAGATGTCTGAGAGAGTGAAGCACCTCACCTCGGAAGAAATAAGAACAAGAGTCCACACAAGGCAACATCTTACTAGAGAGTCTTCACATAAGAAGATGGTGTAGTAAATATTTAAAGCATGGAAAGAAAAAAGTATCACCTTTCAAATTATTATTCAGTGAAATTATCATTCAAGGTGAAATATAAGTACTGTATCAAGTAAAGAAAAAGAAGACTAACAATTTATTGTATAATTATGGTGTGTAATCAAATAAAATGAATAACAGTGATGTCATAAGTGTAGGAAGAGGGCTGGACAAATAGCTCAGTGGATTAAAGAGCCTGCAAGCAGATGCACGGGCCGGGGGTTCAATCTCGGGACTGCTGAGCTTGCCCCACCCCCAGGCATGCTGAGACAGCAATTGAGACTGGGCATTGTGCTGAGTGCTTTTAATCCCAGCTCTTGGGAGGCTGCAAACAAGAGAATTACTACGAGTCTGATATAGTAGTGAGACCCTAAACACCCTGTAGACTCTTCCCTAAAATTAAAAAAAAAAAAGAAAAAGTGCAGGAAAGATGAATTGGGAATGTTGTGACTATAAGGTGCATATACTACACAAAAAATGATAACCTTACCTTTAGGACACTTACAATTATTTGAAGGTATATATTGTAAAGTAGTATATGTACACTACAAAAAGGTTTGTAGATGTGTGCTTATGCTTATGTATGTATATATGTCTCTCTCTCTCTCTCTCTCTCTCTCTCTATATATATATATATATATGTGTGTGTGTATATATATGGTACGTATATCACACATAAAATGGGAGAATAATATAAAATGTCCAATCAAACAAGAGAAAACAGATAACAGATAGCTAAAAAGAAATAGAATACATACAATCAAAGCAAAACTGTTACAGATATAATAGCTATCAATAAAACTATATAAATAATCATTTTAACTATGAATGGTCTATATCCACTACTTAAAATATGGGGGCATTAAAAGGAAAACCAAACTATATGCTGTCAGAGAAGCCTGCCTTAAATGTAAAGATATGACCTTAGCATAAAAGATGAAGCATATCAGTATTCCTTCATAGAGAGCTGGAAGAACTATACTAAAGTATAGTTCAAATAAAATAGATTCAAGAACAAGGAATGTTACTAAACATGAAAAGTATTACATTATCCTGAGGAAGGCATGTATTCTAAGTGTTGGTGACCTAGCAAGGCTGTATTTCCAACTGTCTAAATTCTTGGAAAAGTAACGGCTTTCACCCTTACAAAGTATGACTCTAAAACATTTAGTGGGGCAGAATTTAATAAACAAGGTTCAATATATTCTCTGAAGAATAAATTAAATTATTCTTCAAATTCCATAATTTGAAAAACACAAAATCTAGACATCCAAACATAACCAACCCAATTAAAATGTGGGCAAGGAAATAAACTGTTACTTCTCTAAAGAAAGAGTACATATGATCAATAAGTACATGCCAAAGCTTCAGTACAGTTGACATGCAGAGAAATGCAAATCAAAACCATAGTGAGGGCCTATAATATTTCTATTGAATTTAGCTGCCTACAACACTCCCCTCTCTGAAGAAGTAACCTGAACTTCTGTGAGGGAACCATGGGCGATGACCGCTCTGGCTTCTTCAGGCTGAAAGGGGTCACAGTTGTCAATTGGCAGAGATACTCTCCCGAGGTTCTATCTCAAGGCTTTCAATACACGCCAAGCATTTTCATCTTGGGTAGACATAGGGGTTTAAGTCTGGAGGAGACAAAGCTGAAGAAACAATTAATCATGCATGGGCCAAATAATAATATCAGCAAGATAATTACGAATAGTCAAAAGATTTTCACCAAGTACATAATAATGATTTGGCATCTTATGTTTTGAACAGTTAATGAGCCATTAGCAGAAGGATCTGGAATGTAATAACATTTTAAAGTTTGTAATTATAAAAAGACTAGTCAGAACTTTTGTAGGCCCATTAGCAGAGATCTCTTAAATATAAGGTTTAATCTCTTTATCTTCCATGGCCATTGAGTATTGTCTCAAATAAACTGGCCAATCCCATTATCTCTGGGGCACATGAATTGCCAGACCTGTGGAAAACACTGAGTACTCTTTGGTTTGCAAGTGGGGCCACTAGCTGGGTAACTCCTGACAAAACTGCATATCTATTATAGGCAGTCAGACAGGGCCAGGCCCTCAAGGACACAAGATGGTGACTTTGCTGGGAAGAGAGAGATACTTCCAATATGGGGCACACCTCAAGACCAAGACAAGAGGAAACACAGCTGCATACTTCTCTAGGGCTAGGCATCAGGTATTGATGCTCTAAACTGGTATCAGTCACCTTGAAAAAGCCCACACGAGTCACTAGCCCAACAGGAAGAGACCCTGTCCCGTTTTCATGCCTGCTTGCTACGTGACTCATTTCCTCATTTGGTGCTGGATTTATTATTTTTTTGTCTCTCATTTTCTTTTATTGCCTTTTTAAAAATAATTTTACTGAGAAAGAAATAGCAATGAGACAGTTTCAAAACTGATTAGTAAGACAGTTTGAATAATACAGTGCATATTGTTGTCTTCTTACTAGTTATTCATAGTACAAGATGCAGACATGATATCCTCTCCACAAACACTATTAGAACAAATCTTCCTATTCATTGAATGAAGAGAAAGTAGCTGTATATCTATCCTATTTTGAATATACAGATACAAGATGGTCCTTCATTTGTATCCCACTTTTTTGTTTAGTTTTGTCAGAGAAGGGTATTCTATTGTCATTTAAATATTGTAGATGCATAAATTCAATAAAATATTCCAATATAGTCCAATAGTACATAACCTAATAGTAGTGGGTTTTCCACAGGACTGGCAGTGTCAGAAGTTGTTGACTTGAGCCTTTCACAGTTCAGCATATTAATATGGCTTTACTTTTTATACCTTGTTTTTATACTTTTTTGATGGATGGTTAAGACCAAGATAAAGCAAGACTTACATAATAAGAAATGTAACTTGTTTCTGTCAATGTCAGTCAAATCCCCTCCGGAATTACCATAAAACACTGTACCGCAGTTTGTAGATCTTTTGTTAGTGTCAGCCATGTGGATGAGTCACGGCCATTGCTTGACCAATTTGCTCTCTGTGAAAGCCTGAGAGAATGTTTTCTCTCCGTGTGACTGTCCTTAGGCACACTCTACATCATCGATCATTTTCCTCTGTGCCCCAATAATCTCCTTGATCAGAAAATTTGGGACACAACTGAGATACATCATGTTACAGTAGAGGTTCTCCTATGTCCTAAGTACTCACTGACCTTGAAAGGCTAGGGCCAAAATGTTGGCTGTCCTTGCAGCCCTTCTTTTTCTCTAAGGTTTGGATTTAATCAATTTTACCTGAGCAGTGGTACTTGTAATCTCATTGGTTTACCATAGTTTTGTCCTACCTCATGCCCACCTAAGCAAGTTCCCATGTTTTCTCCACCACCTTAGACCTGCCTCACCACATGGTTTACCTCTATAAAAGTCCCTGGAAGAGACAGTTTCCTGGGGACCACCAGCTCAGGACCCCTCCTGTCCCTCTCTCAAACAGGAACTTTCTTTCTCCCAATAAATATATTCTGCTCATTAAAAAAACATAATGAAGGGCCAGCCAGATAGCTCAGTGGACTAAAGTGTCTGCTTAGGCAGAATGCAGAAGCAGGGTTTGATCCCCAGGTGCAGTGCCAGCCCTGCACCCGGAGTGGGCTAAGATGGAGATTGAGGTTGGGCGTGGTGGTGCACACCTGTAATCCCAGCTCTTGGGAGGCTGAAAACAGGAGAATCACTATGAGTCTGATCTACGACATAGTGAGCCCTTGTAGACCCTATACTAAATACAAAAGAAAAACAAAAAACAAAATACATAATGAGATACCATGTTACTTCAGTAAGAATAGTTAACATCAAGTAACACCCCAAATACAAATGCTGATGAAATTGTGGTGGAAACTTCTGCATTATTGGTGGGAATTTAAGCAAAAAACATAACTATCAAAATCATTATAGATATCACTCAAAAACACTAGCTGCAGACATTCTGTTTCTCCCAGCTATACCTCTTTGGGCATCTTCCTGAAAGAGTTAATAATATATATACTTGTGTGATACATATATACTTGTGATACATATATACTTGTGTTTGTCACAGCACAATTCAGAGTAGTAATTTACTGTGCAAGAGCATGTCTTACGTGGTGCATTGTGTTTCTACATTATTGTTGCACACGTATGTATTTAAGATTGTTAAGGAAAACTGATGCATGTTGAGATCATCATACTAAATGGCATAAATCAGACATAGATACTAAATGTCACACTGTTCCTCTTGCAGGAGTAATCAAATTGTAGATAGCTTAGGGAGAAAAATGCCCCAGATGACAGAAAACAGAGAGGTAGATTTTGTGGAGGTAAAAAGGGGATGAGGCAGGCAAGAGGGTAAAGGAAGAGAGGGAATAAAACAGCAGGAGGTCACAGGCTTATGTACCAATTCCTTAGATTGAATGTAGTTTTTATTATTTTGAACCTATAGCAACAATGAAAGTGAGTGAAAAATTAAGTAGTTTGGATGCACAAATCAAAAATGAAATACTTGTACAGTATTACATATAAACCTTGATAAACATACTATCCACTTAAGTAACTTACAGCAAAACCTCCAGCTATTTATTGAAAGCAATATCGTTTTTCATGATTTCCTGGCTAGCTTTTCTCAGCCAAGAAAACTTATATTTAAGTTATTTAATAACATAAAATAAGAATAGCTAGTCACTCTGATAATAGTCTAGATAGAGTTATTTAATTTGGTCCATTACACTAAAATATTTTTTAAAAATTGGAATAATTGGGCCAGTGAGATAGCTCAGCAGACTAAGTGCCTGCTTAGACAAGCACAGGGACCAGGATTCCATCCCCAGCACCACATACCCTGCTGGCCCTGCCCCTGGGGTAGGCTGAGCTGGCCACAGAGGCTGGGGGTGGTGGCGCATGCCTGGAGTCTCAGCATTGGAGAAGCTGAAAACAGGAGAATCACTATGAGTTCAAGCTGCGCAGTGAGACCATGTATCAGATGGTTAGATAAATAAATAAATGAATGAATACATAAATAAATTTGAATTAATGAACATAGAATATTTCAGTTACATAATAATTTAAAATTGCTTTTTCAGACAAGCTGTAGTGTCTAATCACACAAGCTATCCCTCTCAGAAGGAAAGTAAACACAGAACTGCAGACTGTTGAAATCAGTCAACCTATGTGTAGTGACACAGGATGAAACTCCAGAGGTCACAGGGATGCAGCACTGGGTAATGTAGTGAGCATCTGGTTTTTTTTGTGTGTGTGTGTGAAACTGGGGATTGAACTCAGGCTTGCGCTCGCCAGAGAAGCGCTTATTCCACTGAGCCATCTGCCCGGCCCTTTGAGCACCTGTTTCATAGTAAAGAAAACATGTACAGAGGCTAGTGATGTAGCTCAATGTGATAGCCTTATATCCGTTCCTGGTACCCCGCAAAAAACCCTGGGGCATCCGCCATATCTCCCCCTCTTTTTCTCCTGTTCTCCACACTTGGTTGCCAATTACTCAACTCTTTCAGGATATAAATAGAAACATTTCTCTTGCCTATCAAAATCCAGCACTTTTCTCTTCACCTTTGTACTCAGAAAGACTGCAAGCTTCCATAGAAATACGCACAGGAAAAGTTACGTAATGCTTAAAAGTCTATAGCAAAATTCTGTGTATAACAGTATAGCTGAATATGTTATGAATCTTAAGTAGTTCCTCAAAATTTCTATATTTTTCACTGTAAATAATGATATTTTTACATAGTCTTAATGTTATTCAGATTTATTAAACTATGTCTCTCAAAGTTTTAAATTAAAAAAAAACTGTTTTTTTTTTTTGTTTTTGTTTTTGTTTTTTTTTTTTTTTGGTGGAACCAGGGATTGAACTCAGGCCCTTGCGCTTGCCAGGAAGCGCTTATTCCACTGAGCCATCTCCCCGGCCCCCCAAAAATGTTTTAATTGAAACTTATTTCCAGAAACTTATGAAAAATCATGAATGAAAGACAGCTTTACATTAACACAGTACCTCATTACTTTCATAGATCTATTTTAATTTTTTGAGAAACCTCACATACTGTTTTTCCGTAATATTTCCATTCTTTAAAATCATGTGAAAAGGTTCCCAATTCTCTGCAGATTACTTTCAAACATTAAAACAAAATTATGCTTAAATTTATCAATTTAGACTAACATTGTGAGACATTGAAAATTATGAATAAAAATGAAATTATTAACCCAGAAGATATTTCATTTTACTGATTTCACTTTTATCTGGCTATTTGTTATATTGAAATGCTTAACTAAAACAGAGATATTTAAATTTAAAATAATATTCAGATAAATATTCTGACAACTACTATGCAGGAATTTTTGTTTTTCCTGTTAGGTCAATCAGTTTGCACCACTGGACATACCACCAGGAGTTCATTAGAATGCACCCACAGGGCTGGGCATTTCCTTTCCAGGTTATAAGTTTTTTTCTACAACACTTAGGAGTATTCTGATTTTACATATTTTCTGTGGTTGTTCCTAGACAGCTTATATAAAGTTTAAATATATATTTCTCTATTTATTTTTAAAACCAACCATTTGGGATTTTTGTAGGAAAATAGATGAATTATGGTCATAATGTGAAGTAAAATAAACCAGACACTAGTATTTTTATATTTTTATTTTTTTGTATTTGGCATAGAATCTATAGGGTCTCACCACTAGCTCAGACTCATAGTGATCCTCCTGTTTTCAGCCTCCCAAACGCTGGGATTGCAGGCACACACCACCATGCCCAGTCTCAATCGCTGTCTCAGTGCACCCCAGGGGCGGGGCCAGCACAGCATACCAGGGGATCAAACCCTGGTTGCTGCAGCTGCCTAAGCAGGCACTTTACTCCACTGAGCTATCTGGCTGGCCCAAGACACTCAATGCTAAGTACTGAATGATTTTTCTTATTATTTGGAAACTCAAATTACAAATAAAGAGCCAAATAAATGCTAGATTATTGTAAGTAGGGAGACAGATCTTTCTCAAATGAGAAGGGATTAAAGGCATGAAGGGAGAGGTGGGAGGGGAGGGAAAGGGATGAGCAGGAGCAGGGACGCGTGAATTCACAGCACCTCTGTAGGACACCTCTAAGAAGTATGCGCTAATGCTAGTTGAGCTGGGGATAGATCTCTGCGGCACACACCACCCAGCAAACCCAGTGCCCTGAGCTCTAGTCCCAGTACCAAGAAGTGATAGTTTAGAAAGCAAAGAACAGTCCCGAATGCTCACAGTACAACTGAGGTAAGTTTTAAAGAAAATAGTGAAACACTCCTAATACTGTCTAGGAACTGCAACTGCCTTTTCTTTTTCCCTAGTTTAATGCATTTCTGACAATTTTTGTATTACTCAGCACCCCCAAAGTGCTTTGTACATTTTTTGCAAGCGCTGAAAAATATGGTTCTTTAAATTATTTTTTTCTTGCTGCTTATTACTTTTTAAGTGGTAACTGAATTAGTAGATACAATAAAATTTCATTAAGAGGGTAATAACTTTATAGTACTTGAGTTAACATTTAAATTAATTGGAGAAATAAAACTAAATACATTGTATTTTATTTTTCCTTCTTCCTCCAAGTAATTATTAAATTCTCTCTTTTATATCTTGGAAAACTTAGTACAAATGAATGAATTTCTGAATTTGGGAAAATACTGCATCTTTTATGCCTTCTTATGCTTTTCTCATTCTGTACTTTTTGTGGTCTCTTTCACTTTAAAACTTCCACTTTTATATATAGGAATTTCTCAGCTCCTACTTTTAAATTTCTACTTTGACATTTTTATAATCCCAGTTTGTACTTATTAGTACATGTTTGAGTATGTAATGTT
>NW_004524813.1:3443020-3453233 GCF_000260255.1 Octodon degus
CGCAGCAGCACTGGTTTGGCCTCAGAAACATATTTCTGTTGTCAGGCTTTGCTGCTAACTAGTTTGTTGCTGTCATTGTTATTATTTATTCTCTTTACAGGAGCCACCAGTGACCGCACCTTTAAATAACTGCACAGTGTTAAAATACATAGTTATAATAATTACAGAGTGAGGATTTCAAAAGAATGTAATGTTACAATAGCTCTAGTTTGTTATAGGCTCAATATTACTGTTCTCAGTAGTGATAGTTATTCTTAGTTCTACAATAAAAATAATGCAGCTAGATTCCTTTTTCATTTTCAGCCTCTTGAGAGCTGGATAGTGTTTAAATTATGTTATGGCAATAAAAAGTGAGATCAACTGAAAATCAATGACTTTCCTTAGTGCAAACTATTACCATTAAATCTGGGCAGACGCGCGTGTCCACACTCACATCGAGGCAGTGTCAATGGATCAGAAGCAGCAGGAATCGCACAGCGGCAGAATCACTAGATGCTAATGCTTAAGCTGCAGTCTGATTGGGCACTAAGACTGAGAGTCAGGAGCATGCCCGCGTTCCTACGGTGTTGCCTGCAGGAAGCTTAGTTACTCTTCTCTCGTTGCTGGGACAAATACCTGACCCTCAAAATGAAGGAAGGAAAGGTTTATTTAGCTCACAGTTACTGGAGGTGTCACAGTGTGAAACAGCCTGAATTACGTAGCAAGACCCCGCAGCCTTATTTGCTCAGGACAGGGGTCAGCGCCTCTGACGTCTCCCACCAGCTCCTCCCTGCCCACGGCCGCCTGAATGGCAGACACCCTCGCCCCGCACTACTGGCTCCGGAGGAGAGGCTGCGGCGCCGCCCTGTCCGGGATGACCCTCTCCCCGGACTCGAGAGAGGGCAGGCCTGGGGGGCAGCACGCAGGCTGCCAGCTTAAGGGTTCCTCCTCTCTGGTCCCGCTCTGGCCCCGCAGATCAAGGCGCTCGCAGCTTCTCCATCCCAGACCGCCCTGCGATTTACATGAGACTTTGGGGGGACAACTGGACACAAACCATAACAGAAGCACACCGGGTGTATGTAGTGAAGAGATGGGGGAAAGCCCACGGTGGCTCTGGCGTCTTGGAGGAGTGACATTTGTGAAATATTCCCAGAGAATACTAGTCATCAAAATCTTATGCACTAGGAAAAAGATTTTAAAATAACTTTGTCTAACTTGTGCAAGAGATACTTTTCCCTCCATAAGACTGTCTAGTCTTCCTAATTGAACAAAGGCTGGGGGAAGCAAATAAACAGTTGTGAAGGTCACAGTCCAGGGATAAATGTCCTTTGAAAACCTGTGGATTAATCCCGGTATTGCAGGTGGCTTCTCACTCGCCTCGTCACTGCAGCAGCATAATGAAGTAGGAAACCCAAAGGCAGCGGAAGACAGCAAATAAGGACACGAGAGAAACCTCAGACCTTTGACATTCAAACTAGTGAACATAGCTCAACTTGTAATCAAAATAACACGCAACCATGCAGTGAATCTTTCAACAAAAATTACAAGGCACTCTTACAGAGTAAGAAAATGCATACTGAAAGAATAAGCATCAGAAAGAAACTTAGGTATAACAGTTGTTGAAATTATTAGACAAGGTATAAAAGTATAAAATATGACAGCATAAGGGAGGATGTAAGCAAGTAGGTGGACGATGTAAGGAATGTCCAAAGGAAATAATGAAAACTAAAAGCAGAGCGATGAAGAATATCTTTGACAGGATTGTGAGAAGACTTGATAGAGGATACAAAAAAGAACCAAGGAAGCTTTTTGGCTTGTTTGTTTTGGTTTTGTTTGGTTTTTTGATGGTGGTATCAGGGATTGAGCTGTAGACCTCGGGCTTGCCAGGCAGGCCCTTGTTCTACTGAGCTATCTTTCCGGTCCCCAGTGAGTTTTAAGATAGGTATGTATAAACTTCCCAAACCAAAAGACTTAATAAAATGAATTTTAAATAGCTATAGAATTTCTAAAAATATAGGAGATATTTAAAAGCATATAACTTTCAAAACTATAAGTAATAAAGAAAAATAACTCTATTTAATCACATCGTGTATGAACTACAGGAACCCATGACTAAGAAATTTTGAAATGAAGAAGAGAATGGAAAAATCTAGAATTATGTAAGTGGATCATACATCCAAACTAAATAAGTAATTTTAATTAAACAAATACTGAAATTGTGAAAAAAAGTTTTAAAAGGACTAGAATTCTAAATTTATAAAAATGAAGAGTACGTAATGTTTTCATACACACAGGATAGAGAATTCATTTCAAGCGGACCAGTGCCGTAAACAAGCTTCAAGACATGAAAACATAATAGGAGGAAGTGAGATCTATGTAAATCAGAGGACACTAGAGAACCACAAGAGGGCCGGGGAGATAGCTCAGTAGAATAAGCGCCTGCCTGGCAAGTGGCAGGTACAGGGTCCTGAGTTCAATCCCCAGTACCTCAAAATAAATAAATAAATAAATAAAAGAGCCAAGGGAGTGAAAAATGTTATATTTCTTTTGTTTTACTTAATCTCAAAGATTACTTAATATAATGCAGAACTTGGGTAAATAAAATAAATCATATAAAGAAAAAATGAAGAGGAGAATTTTTCTTCAATCTGCACTAAAATGAAATGGTATGGTTTTTTTGTACGTATTTTTTACATATGAAGCTAATTTTATGAATAATCACTTCAAATATAAATGACCTAGATACCTATAAAAATATACAAAGCAATTATATAATCCACCATATCAAAAGAAATACAATTTTTTTCATTTTTTTGTATTTATTGCTACATTTTACACATACCTAATAACATCCATTATAGTAAAATTATACCTATGCATGGTATATTTTGCTTCTTCTGACTTCCTGTTCTTGTTCTTTCTCTCGTTTACAAAACCTCTATTCCCCTTCTTATTTACAAAACCTTTCTTTATATGTTTTCCTTTTATTTTATTTTTTTCTCCTCTTTTTTCCCCTTACTCCACCGTCCTTGTTCCTCAATGGAAAGAAAATACTCAAACGAGAAAAGTTATCATTCTAAATGATATAAAAATTTTATTTTAGAAAAATACCAATTTTTATGCTAAAAGTTCTTAGCAAATTATGACTAAGGGAGAACTTCACTTGATAAAACAAAACAAAAAATTCTAAACTACTTAATAAATATAAATTGGACTTTTTTGCTAGAATCAGGAACAAAGAAAGGTCGCCCTCTGCCTACATTCTTATTCATTGTACTGGGACGACCTACGCAGTGCAAGAGATCAGCGAAACTAACAAAAAGAAAGGAAATAACAGTTAATTGGGATGGATGTCTACACTACTGTTTTTGAAGATGATACTACCCATGTAGAAAATGGAAAGGAATTGTCACAACACCATAAATTATCTGAAAACATATGGCAGCACAAAAACCTTGCACATGTGGTTGTCTTGACTTCACTCATATTTGCCCAAACCTGTAAGGAAACAAAACTTCCTTCAATAGGTGAATGAATACTGCAGGACATCCGGTCTATGAGACTTTATTCAGCCCCAAAACTAAATGCACTGTCATGCCATGAAAGGAAATGGAGGCAGCATGATTACAAGGTATTAAGGGAACGAAGACCATATGAAAGGTGTTTACACTGTGTGATTGCACACAAGTGACATCTGGGGAGGTTAAAACTATGCTGGTAGTGAAATGATCAGCAGTTACCAAACACTAGTGGCAGAGAAGGGTGTAGAAAGACACCGTGGCAGGGAAAATAATCTGCACTATGGAATAATAATGGACACTATCAACATGCAGTTGTCAAATATGTAGCGTCTACAATGTTAAGAGTGAGGCCTAATTGAAAGTATGATTACAGACATCCAAATCTAGCAAGTGACCTAACAACAGAATTTAATTTGAAAGATGTAACATGGAATACTTTCAGGTAGGTTTATTGGGGAATCTGTCTCAACTGTTGATTTTAGCAGAAATTTGAATTATTTGAGCTAGAGTAAACCCTAAACAGGCATGGAAAAGATTTCTCTTTGTAAAGAAAATAGCTAGTACAGAGGTTTGGAGGTAGAAATAAGCTTCGGATTTTCCGACAGCATAAAAATTTAATTTTATTCTAAGTAGGCAGCAATACATATGGTATAAGCAGAGGACAAATATGGCTTTTTGAAATATTTCTCAGTATTACAGAGAATGGCCTGGTTGTTAAGTGAAAGCAGAATTAGATTAAGATTAGCCTCTCAACATTTAGGTGAAAGGCTTTGGTAGACATAAAGAGGAAATGGAGTGGAGACAGTTTAGTATAAAAAATGAGGTGTTCCTTTCAGCTATTACATTTATTCCATCAATGAGACAATTCCATAAAGCATCTCAAAGAAGTATTTGAATGATCATGAAACTAAAGTTCAATATGCTGCCATAGAATTGTGACTAAACCAACAACCTAATTTCAAAAGAAAAATTGGAGATGTTTTTGATCAAATTTAACTAAATCACTTAGTAGCTGTGGTACAAGTTGATTTAAGAAAATGATCTACTCGTTTGCTCAAAATTAAATGCAGACGCTGCTGACGTCTGTGGCCTGCTGGCGCCTTCTACCTTGCGCTGTCGGGGGTCTTGCTCCCTCTGCCTGCTGAGAAGCTCTCTGCGCTCGAGGCCGGGAGCCTGCGGCCGTTAGAGGAAGGCAGTGGCGAGCACTGAGGGAAGGAAGGACGGCCGGGAAGCAAAACCGGAGCACAAAAGCAGAACGTTATTCTGGCTGAGCCACGGGGATACGAGTATCATTTCAGATCGTCAAAGGTGATCGCTCATAAAGCGTTGAATAACCCAAATAAAATGCATTGTATCATGAAAAATCTTGACAAATGCTTGCTGGAACTAAAAATAAATCCTTTTTTATATACCCATCAACTGTGCACTGAACCTGTTTAATATTTACTTCCTTTTTTAAAAAAAGAATGGTAGGCTATTTAAATATATTGCTAAATATCGCTTTTAGTCTCACAAGATTAATAAATAAATGTTGACATCTTAAAAAGGAAATCTTACATAATTTAGTACACAGGTTAGTAAACTTATCATTAGGGCTCTCTATACTTTATTCTCTTTTACAGTGGTAGAGAATTAAGAAGCATTAATATTTTCCACTATTCTGTACATTTCAAGGTTTATTTTTTTATCTTTAATTTGTTAATTTATTTATTTATTCTTTTGGTGCACCAGGGATTGAACTCAGGCCCTTGTGCTTTCCAGGCAAGCACTTATTCTACTGAGCTATCTCCCCAGCCCCTTATAGTTTTTAAAATGGTTAAATATTACACGGACTTATCATGAAAACATCCATCTTACCTCCTCCACACTCAGCTTTCTCTAGGCACATTTTTATTGCATTAATTATTTCTCTATGTGGATAATGTGAAACACAGGTGAAAGTACAGATAACCATGCCGTGTATTCTAATATGTTCATAAGTTAGTTTTAACTATGACTATTTTATTCACACTTATTGTCTTTGTTCTTTCTACACATACCCCATAAAAACCTTATAGTTATTTTGAATCAAAACTAACACAGCATTTCTTTTAATCACATTTTATTATGTGTCTCTATAGGAAAAATTAAACTTCAACATAACTACAGTGTTTTCTCTCAGAATTAAAAATAAAAGCATATATTTAGGAAATTATCACATCCCCTGACTGTCATCAGCATTTCTAGAAACTCTGAGCTGAGATCCCTGCCTTGTGCACACCATGCAGTTGGTTACATTGGCTCTTCAATCTCTGCTGTACCTTGGGCTTCCCACCCCCAGCACATCTCCTGCCAGACGCAATTGCAAGCAATGCTTTTAATCTTTAATATTTCCCTTAACCAGTCTTTTGGGGTACATCAATTTAAGTTAGTAAGTAATTTAAGCCCTTAGTTTCTCTTCAAACTATTCAAATCTGATACCACAACATGAAACTGAAACCTGTAATATGTAAATAAACAGATGGAGCTAGATTCTAATAGAACTTTCTTTGCTAAAGCGGTTAGCTGGTAAAGTTTGCTTGTAAATCACTTTCTATGATTTTAGAGTGAAGGCTACTGACACAAACAGTACAGCGATGACGTGATTACTGATCACTCATTGCTTCAATTGTTAAGTTACTTTAAAGTAAATAGTGTTTACCTTTTAAATTTATATTACAGGGTCATTCTATTATCCTGAATTTTGTCTTCTACAAAAGCAATTTAAATGTAAGTAACATACTGAGATTTAATTACACAAAGTGTATGCAATGAAAATATTTTATGAAAAATTTTAAAAACATTTGAACCTGGTCCTCATTGATAAGAAAAAGAAATGATACAAGTAAAAAAATTACATGTTATTCAATATTTGAGAGTCACAGAAGTATTGACAATTTATAATACCATGTTTTAACTTATTTGGAACATGAAAATCATATTCTAAGCTTCCTCCTTCGTCTCTTTGAAAATAAATATTACTTTTTCAATTGTGTTCTCATATGAATGTTCAGCCAAATGAGGAAAGAAGGTATGTTACACATGGGCCTTTTCCTCCCGTTTATACGAATTTAAGTTAAAAGATGAAAAACTAGGTCTAAAATAAGTTGTCCTATTAGCCTCTGTGAAAACAAGCAATTTAGAAGAACCCCGAGTGTCAGCAGTTATTCCATATTATAATTAGCAGGTAATTCACACTTCTGTGGGGTTCAATTACTTACTAATGCAAACAATGAGACTTTTAAAAGTGTTGCTCCAAATGCAGCTGTGCAAACACACATATTTTGGTGAAGTTTAAGATTCTGCATTTGTTTGCTTAGTCATCCAAAGTATGACACTTCTAGAACAAGAGCAGCAAGTAAGGCCAGCACTGTAAATTTCTGAAAAAAGAGCAAATCTCAAGCAAAGATAAAAATATTCTGTTTTCACACTTAAAAGAGCAAAGAAACTTCTATCTCTGTGTTCCATATCTAAAAGAGGATACATAAGGCAGAAACGTGAATATTAGCTTAGTTATGTGCTCTATATAATAACATTGCTTATTTCATTTTACTAAATAACTTATACAGTAACTTATAACAGCTATTTATCATGACTCTATCTATAATTGAGCTAACTCACCAGCCCCCAAATAACTTACCTTTTTTTGTGTGTTACTGGAGATTGAACTCAGGACCCTGAGCTTGGCAGGCAGGTGCTTATTCTACGGAGCTATCTCATTTTAATGCTTCTACATTCATCTTTGTATGTGTAATAAGGTGTGCATATATTTATATATGATTATTTACATATTTTATATAAATACATATAAACACATTTGGTGTATCATTCAATGACAGATTTAAACTTTCATCTATAACGGGGTATTGATTTTATGATATGATAGCATTCTTCATTTTTAGAAACTGGAATCTTTAGAATTCATAATTGGAACTAACAATCTATGCATGTCTTCGATTTCTTATTTCCATGGTAGGCAGAAGAAAAAGCTTAGTATAGGGAGCTCTACTCTTGAGCAATGATTCCCACTGAAGTATAATGTGGGATCCAAGTTTCAGAGGTAATAATCATGATGGAACTAGAAACAGACTCCTAAAGCCAAGGATACTTTCATTATATAAGCTGTTTTTTATAAGCTGTTAGAAGATATATCTACTTGGAAGTCTATATTTTATCACAACTTTTGGACACTAAAAATACTAAACAAGGCCAGACACTACATAAAATATATATGGATCCATATATATTATCTTACAATATATATCCTCTCTTACTCAGAGTGAGAGAGAAAGAGAAGAGCTGCCAATTTTAAAGTTACTAGGTAGGCCACCAGCTGCCAAAATTCAGGCCAAATTCCATGTTGCATGTACACTTGAGTCTGAATTAATTATACTGCAACATTCTATCTTTAATCTTCTTTTTTTCTTTTTCTTTGTTTTAGGGAAGAGTCTACAGTGTGTTCAGGGTCTCATTACTCAATGGGACTCCCAGTGATTCTCCTGTTTACAGCCTCCCAAGTGCTGGGATTACAGGCATGCATCACCATGCCCAGTCTCAATTGTTGTCCCTGGGGCTGGCTTGGCAGGCCCGGGGATCGAACCCTTGGCCCCAGTGCCTGCTTGCAGGCACTTTAATCCGCTGAGCTATTTGGATGGCCTTCTATCATTAATCTTAAGGAAATTAAATTATTGAATGAGCCCCAGTACAACCAGTTTCTTTTATCACTCATCTAGTTTGATTAGCTCTTTGAATAAACATTCATCCGTAGCTGTTTAAATTAATGCTTCTGTAGGGGATGGTAAGTGAAAAGTCCAACTCTTCTATGTTGCTCCATCCTCTAGATTCCTATATGCTCAAAGCCATAGGCCAGATCCTACCTATGTTTTGCCTGTGCCCCATTTTTCTTTACATTTAGAACAACACCTTATGTTGCATATGCCGGCAGTGTTTGTAAATCTACATTCATTATTGAGCTCTGTAAAAGTGGTACATAAAATTACCACAGAAAATATACAAATGTGATTACAGCAGGACAGAATATACACATCCTTTATATTTCTTTATGAACAAAATCTTTTTGCCCCACAAATTTCAGAATCTGGATTTTGTATCACTTGAGTTTTTTACTTCACTTACTGGTAGACGTATCACACTTAAGTATGGCAACTGGCAATTTTTTAAGTAGTTAAGCTTACTGGTACATTTTAGATATATGTAATGATCACATTCAGCATAGGGAATTGTAGCTGTGCCTGATATGACTTTGGTTCTTTCTTTTCCAATGTCCCTGCCCTCCCTTCAGTCCTCCTTAGCTCCCCAGTTACAACTTTGTTTCCACGTTTTCCTTCTTTTCTCATCTATTTTCACCTTTGCCTTCTTTCCTTTCCCCATCCCCATCCCTTTTTCTTCTACCTATTTAAATAGTGTTTTCCTGTTTCACAATATCCATCATACAGTTTGATCCTATTTACACTTTCAGTTTCTCACACTAAATGCGGTCTTTACTCATGTGTGTCCAATTTATTTCACTTTTGAATATGTTGTCCAGGTGCAGGAAATAGCTTGGAGTGGCTCCAGCTATTCATCCTTTAGGACAGAGCAGTACGCCATTGTGTGGAGACCCTCAGTCTTGTTAAGGCACTCATGACTTGATGGGCATTTGTGCTGTTTCCAGGATCGACCCGTTACAAACCGCTGCCATAGACATGTGCACACATGTCGCTGTGCTATTGCACTTTTAATCTGTTGGGGAAGAGAAGAAGAAGAAATGAGTTAAATGGAACCTCTAGTCCTAGATTTTTGAGGCATCTCTACAATGATTTCCACAGTAATTCCATCACTACACTCCCATCAACAGAGGAGAAGAATTTTTTCTTTACTCACAGTCCCACCAGCATTTCTTATTGGGTGATGTTGTGATAGCGCATTATTTCTGTGGTGAAATGGAATCTTGGGGTTGTTTTAAATTCCATTTCTTGAGTTATCTAGATGTTAAACATTTGTCTGTGTATATATGTGCTGCTTCTACTTCTCCATCTGAGAAGGGTCTATTCATTTCGGATGCCCATTTTTTTTGATTGGGTCTTTAAAATTGAGGGTGTGATTTCTTTGAGTTCTTTATATAATCTAGATAGTAGTCCTTCACTGGTTAAATTGCTTTCTCACATGGTAGGTCGTGGCTTCTCTTGTAGGAAAAATCTTTTTAGTAAGATGAGAACGCAATTGTTGATTTTTTGTAATGAATCCCTGTGCAGCTGGGGATTGGTTGGTAAAGTCTGCCTCTACCAATTTTTTTTTGAGTCTCCTAGCTATTTTATCTTCCATAAGATTTAAGGTACTTATTTATTGATACCAGGAATCAAACTCATGACCTTGCAGTTGCCAGACAGGTGCTGTGCCACTGAGCTATATCCCCAGAAAAATGATTCTGCTTTAATATTTATATATTTGATGTAACTGTATTCAATTTAGTGCATGGTGAAAGATATGGTTGAAGTATAGATCAATTAAGCAAGAACATTTTGGGGGCTGTGATCACAGGTGTGGTCAGTGACTGAAGAATCTTAAAGTGAAACCTATGACACAAAAGCGTCTGACAACCATCTAGTATATTTCTGGATCTGTAGGTTATCTATATTAAATGTCTTCTCTTCTGTCACTGGTAGGCATGTCAGAATGAAGATCATCTGCAATAA
>NW_004524813.1:3453708-3456093 GCF_000260255.1 Octodon degus
TGCAATAGAGTCTAGCTTTTATCTTCTTGAAAGAAAATAAAGAAAAAACCCTAGGCAGCAGTCACGGTGTTAGGATTAATACAACTTTTTGTATCTACTGGTAATCCCCACTTATCCAATATTGAAGGTATTTACTCTAGCCATACCTGAACTTGGGAAGAAAGAGCATGCAAATCCAATTCTAACCTCAGGTGATCTTTTAGATAGTAATAGTACATATCATAATTTCAAAACTCTTTAAACCATTGGGTAAACCATTATATCTAACGTACATTTACTCAGTACTTAACTAGATGTTCTTTTGAGGAAGAATTAGAATAATTCCTGTTTGGTATTGGCACTACTATTCCTGGATCCTTTTACAAAGAAATACACACAACATTCTGTCTGAGAATTGGTATATAGTTTACTTTCTTGTTGCTGGGAAAGGATACCCAACCAGCACAAGTTAAAGGTTTGTTAATTAGCTCACAGTTTGTAGAGGATTCAGTCTGTCGTTGGGTGAGCCAAAGCAGGGTGCCGGGGCAGACGGACAAGGGACGTGGCATTGCGTAGGCCTGCCATAGGAGGCCAGGCGGGCAGCAGCGGGCCTGACTTCTTTCCTTTATATTCCATCCTGGCTGCAAGCGTCTGCTCTGCGCTGCCGGCTGGGCGGGTGGGACTTCCACCACTAACGGAGTCAGTGGCCCGATCCATTGATCACAATGAAGGCACTTCCCAAAACCCAAAATAAGTGCATAAGGCTTCGGGGATATATATGAAATTTAAGAATTGTCACTCTTCACTGTCATTGCAAAAAGCATAGTTTTTGCTCTCTTTTATTTTCCTTATTACTGCCATTGTAGATGCTAAGCAGTCCTTTCATTGTCTGCTCAGTTGCACAGCTTTAACACACTCTGTGTTCTACCATCCATCACCAACGACGACTGTTCGTATTGCGGCCTTACCATTATGGTAACATAGTTTATTTTCTCTGTGATGGTTTGTTGCTATCACCCACTCCTACAAATATTTTGGAATCTTATCAGTTCAATTGTCTCAATTCTTAGCCTACAAAGAAAATCTGCCAGTTTTCCAACCATGCCTGAGCTCCATTACTTATGTTTTTAATATTTGGGTATGAAACATTTGTTAGATTTTCTGTCAGGAATGTACTCAGCTATTGCTTTGTTCTTAGCTAATAATCCAAGTTATCACATAGGCAAGAAGTGCTCTGCATCCTTGCTTAGAACCCTGCCGTGACATTTTGACATCTCTGTTGAATTGGCTGCGACATACTATTTTTATAGCTTCAGATATCCATTTCAGCAAGGTATTAAAGCAGCTCCCAGGACTTTTTTTAATCTTTTTTTTCCTTTGGTGATTTAGCAAACAATTCAATTCCAAATCCATCCTGAGGAAAGGTTTTCAAAATAACTTTGTATCAGTTCCAAATTCTCTCAGAGTAAGACCTTGTGGCAAGGATTTGAGGGGAATTAGTCCTTTTAAGATCTCAAGCAATGTTGATAGGGACTGAGATGTGAAATTATGTAGAAAATTTTCATTGTATGAAGGATGATTTTAATCCCACTGATGAAATTTGAGAAATGCATTTTGTGGAATTATCTTTTTAGAGGCAAAGAAACTGTGGAATTGGTTTTTAAAAATGCCATTAGTTTTGATGAAAAGTTATTCTTTAGATACTTGCTATTCTTGACACTTTGAGGGCTGCCTGTGCCACGGACGCAGGTAGTCCCATCGGCGTGCCTGGTGCCAAAGAAACGTGTGCAGAAACCAGTAAAGCCCGTGAGGACATTGAGCAGAGCTTGTTTCAACCTGCAACTCGTGTATTTTGAAAATCAATGTATGAAAAACAAATGTATTTTGATATCTGGTAATAAAATTATTTTGCTATTCAGAACTATTCCAATTTAAATTCAAACAGAAAATGAAGCATTCACTTAAAATCTAAAAACATGCTTACATGGTTTTGAAAATGCCCTCCATTCTCCTTTCTGGCTCAGTGAAATAGAAACTACGCCTTTCTCTTGAAGCCAATAAATAGACTCAGCATCCACCCATTTCCCGATCAGCCATCACCTCTTAGAAAAAGGAAGGAATTCAACATTTTTCATTCTACACTTATTTTTCTGTTCCTGAGTTTAAACTCTCAGAAAGTCCAGCAAGGAGGAAAAACATTTTTCTTCTACTTGCTTTCAGTTCATGGACTGACATTTCAACATGTTTGAGGCCATTAAAAAAAGAAAAAAAAGGGAGGGTTGAATAAACTTTGGGTCATATAAGGAGTACAGGAGCTGAGGAGATGGCTCAGTGGAATAAGTGCTTCCTTGGCAAGTGCAAGGGCCTGAGTTCAATCACCGGTACTGCCAATAATGATAATAATAA
>NW_004524813.1:3456573-3457749 GCF_000260255.1 Octodon degus
TTTTTTTTGGCAGTGCCAGGGATTGAACTCAGGACCTTGTGCTGCCAGGCAAACACTTACTCTACTGAGCTATCTCCCTGGTCCTTGTTATATTATTGGTATTTTCCATTTCATGTAGATTCACTGTAATCAACATTAGATTACAAATAAGCAACTTTTTTGCAGAAATTGACACACTGCTTTTAAAATTCATAAGAAATTGTAAGGGAAACAGAATATCCAAAATAATTCTGGAAATCAAGAGAAGAACTCATATGTTCCTCCTTTAAATATATTAAAAATAACAATAAAGACAGTGAGATTCTGACGAAGGGTAAGCATAGGTCAGTGGAATAAAACTGATAGTTCAGAAATAAACACACATTTTTGATTAGCTGATTTTCAATGAATGATTCAAAGACTATTACATTTTTCTTTTTTTATGTACTTGGTACAAGGTCTCACTACACAGTTCAGACTCATAATGATCCTCCTGTTTTCAGCCTTCCCACTGCTGGGATTACAGGCATGTGCCACCACACCCGGACTCAGTCCTGGGCTCAGCACACTCCAGGGGCAGGGCTAGCACCACATGTGGGACCAGAGTTCCTGGTCCTTGTGCTTGCCAATGTAGGTGCTTAGTCCGCTGAACTATTCCTGGTCCTAGGACTACAACATTTTGAAATGTTAGTCTGTAACAAATTGCTCTAGAATAATGAGATAAACATATCCTCATGGCATACCAATGGATGAGGTTGGAAAAAACCCTCAAGTTGCATTGAATACTTAAGTGTATAACACATCTAAATCCACAGAAGAAAACACAAGATTAAATGTTGATGACAGTAGGTATAATAAAAGTTCTTACTTGTGACATGAAAGCCAAAAGCCTAAAATGGACAGATAAATTTGACGTAGTTTTCCAAACATTTGTACTTGAGTTTATCCCATTACAAGATAAAAAACATAACAGAGAACAAAGTATCTGAAAATCATATATTTCATAAGAGATTTCTATCTAAAATACACAAAAAGACTTTACACTTTATTAATAAGCATTGCAATTTCAAAGGAGGTAGACAAATGAATATAAACATATTCAAAATCAACTATATTATAGGAAGCAAAAACTAATTTACAGTGAGGTATCCCTTCATTTCTCTTAGATTTACTAGAATTAAAAAAATAAAACATTAG
>NW_004524813.1:3457914-3459834 GCF_000260255.1 Octodon degus
GTAGAATATAGTCCAGCATGACAAAGCCCTAAATTGATTCTGTCACTGAAAACCTAAAAACATAGGAAAAGTTAAATATATCCATTCATTAAAAGGATTGAACCTTAAAGATATTAAGTGAAGTAGAAGATGTGAATCATAAGGACACAGTTTGTTTAACGTTCTATAGGGAAATGTACATAATGGGCAAGCAAGGTAGGATCTTAGGCAGAGTGAGGCAGGAGGGCGAAACAGAGGAAGTAATGGTGGAAGACATGGTGTTTTATTTCTGAGAGAATGGAATGCGTACATTGGATGGATGAGTACCCAACTATGGCTGTACTGAAACAAATTCAACTTTTCAAATGGATGAGTTGTAAGGACATGAGATGTACGTTAATAAAGTTCTTTTAAATAAAAGAAAAATACAGCATGCACACCACTGACGGGCAGAACAATCAGAACCACAAGACCAAGGACGGCCAGATTAGCTCGCACTGAGTAACAGCAAGAGCAGCAACGTGGAAGTGTCTGCAGAGGTGGGGCGGGGCTCACAGCCGGGATGTGGGGAGCCCCGCTGACAGAGGCCCATCCCGGCCTGCCCGCCCAGGGCTCAGGGTCCGCTCCATACCCAACACGATTCCCCTGGCACACCTGGTCGGCGCACACAGCACATTTCTGAGATATGACACAGACATTATCACAGAATTGTAGACACTAGAAGTATTTTACAACTTTTATTTCCCATTGTTTGTCTGATTGGCTATTGCTTTCCTGTCCAGTTGTAAGTCATCTTGTTTTGTCTTGCATTTTGCTGTTATTTTTGGTTTTGATTGTGTTCTGTTCTCACTTCTCTCAAATCTACTATTTTTCTTGGATTTCTTCCTGTCTTTGCCATTTTCCTTCTCTTTCTTCATTCTTTTTCACTGTTTATGTTTATTTCCTATTATTCTACTCTTCCTCTTTCTTTGTTTCTTCAACGATATTTTGGATTTAAACTTTCCAGTGAGTAAAGATTGTCTTTTCCCTTTCGTTAAAGCTGGGGAGATGGCTCAGTAAAATAAGCGCTTGCCTGGCAAGTGCAAGGAGCTGAGTTCAATCCCAGGTTCCATCAAACAACAACAACAACAACAACAACAACAAAAAGAATAAAATCTGCCTCTTCTCTGTTGTTAACATTCTATTTCATTCTTTCTTTCCTGTGTCATCAAATTTTACAAAACTTTACAAATCATCCTTTGACTCCAGCATTGACTCTACTACATTTGACCTCAATCATCATTTTATTCTGTCTCTTACCTGTCTTAAGCCTACAAAACAGTAAAATCACTTGACTAAAGGGAAAAGAACCACATACAAGTACATATTACGTCTGATTTTGTTATATAACTTTAGAGTTTGGCCCTGTGGTTGGAGGTAGCAGGTTAATGGTTACCATAGTTTGTTAGTGGCTAAGCTGTCCTTGAAACTATCTTTAGTACTAATTGTACCAGTTTATCCAGTATGTCATGCATGCTATAATTAGATTTTTCTCCTTTGTATGATAATGCTATCATTAACTGGGGTCATAATCATCACAATCCAGTATCACAGGTTTGGGTGATGAGCCAAAGAGTAACTTTGCATCCTTTAAAAATTGGAAAGGTAGGTTCTCAGAATAGCTCCAAGGAACCACCTACATCTAGAGGATATCACTGAAGAATAGACATCTCCTAGGAAAGCCTCAATACTAGTGATACAGCTGTAAAAAGTTGGCAAGCATCAAATAGAAAACAAAATGAAATAAAAAAGAACATATGGAAAGCAACAAGTCACAGAGGCAAAAGACAACCCCAACTCCACAGCCCACCCACAACGAGACCAGAGCACAATGAGACAGATGAAATTGGAAGTCAAACACTGGAGCTTTTTGAAATGATAGCAACAGAAGTAGAAAGATGT
>NW_004524813.1:3460134-3462270 GCF_000260255.1 Octodon degus
AAAAAAAAACAAGAATAGAATAAAATTAACGAAGACCTTGTAGTGTTAAAGCTCTGTTAACTTTACAAGATGGTCTCAGCACATTTACTAGTGTCTAGTGAAGAATGTGATAATTAAAATTCAGCTGTACTAATTAAAACAAATGAACAAAGTCAAAAAAAAAATTTCACATAAATAGTAGCAGAAAACTTCCCAAGCAAGGATAAAGAACTTGACACACAAGTGAATAAAGCATATATAACTACAAAGAGCCAGGACCAAAATCAAACTGCACCATGACATATACTAACCACGATTCAAGAAATTCAGCACAAGAACAGGACATTAAAAAGCTGATAAAGAAAACAAACAGATCACTTATAAAGGAAAGTCCATCAGAATCACAGCAGACAACATAGGAAAGAACACAAATCACACAAATCTCAACACAAATCACCAAACCAAGAAGAGTTTGTTATGAAGTATTTCAAGTTCTAATAGAAAACAACTTGCAACCCATTTTGATATACCATCCAAGGCTATCATTCAAAATGAATGGAGAAATAAAATAATTCCATGACAAAGAACCACAAAAGAAATTCATGAACACAAAATCAACCCTATGAAGAGTAATGAAACATTCTACATAGAGGTGAAAATGACCAAACTTCTAAGAACAACAACAGCAAGAAACCACCAGGCAGCATAAGCAATTAACCAGAGGGGCAAGGCAGGGAACCAACAGCAGGAAAACGTCATGACAAGATAAGCCAATACATATCAGTTATAACCATCAATTGGTGATCTCAGTTCACCAATTAAAAAAAAAAAAACAGACTGACAAAGTGGATCAAGCAACATGATCTTCCAGGCAGGGTGGTGCTGACATGTAATCCCAGCACTTGGGAGGCTGAAGTAGGAAGATCACTGTAAGTTCAAGACTATCCTGAGCTACAGAATGAGCTCAGACCCAGACTGAACTGCTAGCAAGTGTCTTGGTTACTTTTCTCTCATCATTGGAACAAAATACCCAACACTCAAAAGTAAGGAAGGAAAGGCTTTTTTAGCTCACAGTTTGTGGGGTTTCCGTCCATACTCAGATGGTTCCAAGGCAGCATGGCATATGGCAGAAGGCAGCAGTTGATGGTGGCCGAAAACAGTATAAGAGCAAAGGCCAAAAGGTGGGAACAGCATCAGAGAGCCAACTTTTCCGTTAGTGCATTCAGGCTATCTGCCCCAGGGCTGCAGTAGCACTCACAGCCATAATCCCAGCAACATTCACACCAGTAATCCCAGCCTTGAATCATGAATTAATCACAAACTCTAGAAGCTTTACCATGACTGCATGAAGCTTTTGGGGGACACCTAGACAAAAATCATAACAGTGAGAAACTGTCTCAAAAAGATGAAACACACCAACTACTGGTCCCAGCCCAGGTGCAGCATGAGCGAGACCCTTTTCCATACCCTTGGGACGACCCCCACCACTCCGAAGCACCTCCCCCACCCCTCCTGCTGAGTAGAAATTTCTGCCACATTCAGAGAACCCCCAGACCCAGTCCTAGCCCAGATCCGGTGAGTGTGTGGGAAAGCTTCCTGCTACCCTGCACTGGCAGGACCTACTACTGGTGCCAGTCCAGGCGCAGCATGGGCAAGACACACTTCCACCCTCTTGGGATGCCCCCACCACTCCGCAGCACTTCCCCCACCCCGCCCACCGAGTAAGAATTTCTGCCGCATTCCAGGAAACCCCAGACCCAGTCCTAGCCCAGGTCCAGTGAATGTATGGGAGAGCTTCCGGCTACCCTGCGCCAGCAGGACCCACTACTGGTCCCAGCCCAGGTGCAGCGTGGGTGAAACACTCTTCCACCCACTTGGGATGCCCCCGACCACTCTGAAGCACCTCCCCCACCCCGTCAGCCGAGTAGAAATTTCTGCCGCAATCCGGGAACCCCAAGACCCAATCCTAGCTCAGGCCCAGTGAGTGTGTGGGAGAGCTTCCTCTCTCCCCTACTCCACCTTGTCCCCTCCAGGCTCAGCTCAGGCCTGGCATACAGGCCTGGGATGTAACCCTGCAGCTGCAATCCCTGCAGAGAGTGTAGAGGATAGAACCACCCAGCTAGTCCAGGAGAAGAAAACCTTGCGAGAGGGGCACAA
>NW_004524813.1:3463559-3464234 GCF_000260255.1 Octodon degus
TCACCAATAAAGAGAAATAGACTGGCACAGTGGACTAGGAAACAAAATCCAACAATATGCTGTATACAAGAAACACATTAAACTCATAAAGACATATATACGCTGAAAGTCATAGGGTGGAACACAACACTACATGACCTAGCATCTCAGGAAAAAGCAGGTGTAGCAATCCTATTCTCAGACAGTCTCAACTTCAAACCAACAATGATCAAGCAAAATAAAGAAGGCCACTATATACTACTGGTTAGGGGAAAAATTCAAGATGAAGAGATAACACTCATAAATATGAATGAACCAAATACAGGAGCACCCAACTTTATTAAGCAAATCTTAATGGACATGAAAAGCATAATATCCAATTCCACAATTATAACAGGAGAGCGTAACATACTCTTATCTCCAAAAGATAGGTCACCCGGACAAAAACTTAGCAAAGAAATAACAGACCTGAATGAGAGCTTGAAACAAATAGACTTGGTGGACATATACAGAGAGTTCCACCAAACACAGCTGAATACACATTTTTCTCAGCTGCACATGGGTCATTTTCTAAAACAGACCACATACTGGTCCATAGGTTATGCTTAAGTATATGCAAGGAAACAGAAATTATCCCATGCACATTATCTGACCACAGTGCAATGAAACTGGAAATAAATGACAAAAGAAACCAGA
>NW_004524814.1:0-4734 GCF_000260255.1 Octodon degus
TTCTAGCCTGCACTCCCACCAACAGTGAGGAAGTGTTCCTTTTTACCAACAGTCTCTCCAGCATTTTTTATTGGTTGATTTCTTGATAATAGCCATTCTTTCTGGCATAAGATGGTATCTCTGGGTTGCTTTAATTTGCATCTATTGAATGACCAATGATGTTGATCATTTTTTCATACATTTATTTGTATTTGCATTTCTTCATTTCTGAAGTATATATTCACCCCTCATGCCCATTTTTGGATTGGGTCTTTGAATTTTGGAGGCCTGCTTTTGTTTAATTCTTTATATGCTCTAGATAAGAGTCCCTTATCTGAAGGACAGTGCTATTATTGTTTCCCAATTCATGAGTTTTCTTTTTACTGTGTTAGTGAGTTCTTTTGACATGCAGAAAATTTTCAAAAACATGAGATCCCAATTCTTGATTCTTTGAAGTATTTGTTTGCAGACAATCTGAACTTCAAACCAAGAATAATCAAATGAGACAAAGAAGGTCACTACATATTGGTTGGGAGAAAACTTCAAGAGGAAGAGATAACGGTCATAAACATGTATATACCAAATATGGGAGAACCCAACTATATAAGACAAATTTTATTATTATTATTATTATTATTATTATTATTGTATTTTTAGGGAAGGGTCTACAGGGTGTTCAGGGTCTCACTACTAGATCAGACTTGTAGTGTGTCTCCTGTTTATAGCCTCCCAAGTGCTGGGATTACAGGCCTGTACCACCACGCCCTATATCAGTTGCCATCTCAGTGCACCCTGGGGGCAAAGCCAGCACAATAGGCCAGGGGGATTGAACCCCTGGTGCCTGTGTAAGAAAAATTTTAAAGGACATGAAAAACCTAAAAACCAATAACACAATCTTAACAGGAGACCTTAACCCTCTCTTATCTCAAAAAGATAGGACAAGTAGACAAAAAATTGCTAGGGAGAACAGAACTGAACCAAACCTTTGAACAAATGGTTGTAGTGGATGTTCACAGTGTTTCACCCAACAACATCTGAATACATATTCTTTTCAGCTGCACATGGAACATGCTCTAAAATAGGCCACACACTAGTCCATAGATCATGCTTAAGCAAATGCAAGAAAACAGAAATTATTCCATGTATATTATCTGACCACAGTGCAATGAAACTAGAAATTAACACCAAAAGAAATCACAACCCCATAAATGCATGGAAATTAAATAACATCCTCCTCAGCAGCCAATGGGGTACAAATGAAATTAAACAAGAAATTAAACAATATCTACAATACAATGAAAATTCAAACACAACTTACCAGAATTTGTAGGATGCAATGAAAGCAGTTATCAGAGGGAAATATATAGCAGTGAACTCATACATAAGGAAAATAAGATGAAGGGGCTGGGAGATAGCTCAGTGGAATAAATGCTTGCCTGGCAAATACAGGGGCCTGAGTTTGATCCCTGGTACCACCAAAAAAAAAAAAAAAAAAGATGAAAACAAATAAATACCCTAATGTTGCACCTCAAGCTTCTAGAAAAAGAAGAGAAAACCAAACCTAAAGTCCAAAGACATGAGTAAATTACAAAGATTAGAGCAGAAATTAATGCAAGTAATACAAAGAAAACAGTACAAAGAATTAATGATTCAAAAAGCTGATTCTTTGAAAGATTAAATAAGATTGATAAACCCCTAGTCAATGTCATCAAAAAAGAGGAAAGAAAAAACTCAAATTCAAGCAATAAGGAATGATAAGGGTGAAATTGGACCTAGAAGATAGCACAGTGGATTAAGTGCCTGGTTAGGAAAGGGCAGGGACTAGAGTTTGATCCCTGGCACCACATGCCATGCTGGCCCCATCCCTAGGCATGCTGAGCTGGCCCTTGAGACCAGGTGTGGTGGTGCACCTTGGTATCCCAGTGTTGGGGAGGCTGAAAACAGGAGGATCACTATGAGTTCAAGCTGTGTAGTGAGACCATGTACTAAATGCATAATTTATAAAAGGGTGAAATTACTACAGATCCTATGGAAATACAGAAGATCATCAATAGCTAGCTTGAAAATCTTTACTCTCACAGAATGGAAAAACACAGAAGAAATGTATGGATTCCTAGATAGATACAAATTACCAAAATTGAATCAAGAAAATATAAAAACTCTGAATAACCCAATATTAGCCAATGAAATTAAAAATGTAATAAAAAACTTACCAACAAAGTAAAGCTCAGGTCCTGACAGATTCATAGCTAAATTCTACAAGAAATTTAGAGAAGATTTAATCCCAATACTCCTCAAACACTTTGATAAAATTGAAAAGGAAGCAATACTCCCAAACTCATTCCTGGAGGCAAGCATTATACTGATAGCAAGATTAGAGAAAGACTCAGCCAAAAAAAAAAAAGAGAATTACAGGCCAATCTCTCTCATGAACAAAGATGCAAATATCCTCAATATATTACTAGAAAATAGAATGCATCAAATCCAGAAGATTATACACCAAAACCAGGTAGGATTCATCCCAGGGATGCAAGGGTGGTTCAACATACATACCAAGCATACCAAGGATGGCTCAACATTGTATAAATGTAATACACTATACCAATAGAGCCAAAAAAATCACATGATCATCTCAATAATGCAGAAAAAGGTTTTGACAAAGTGCAACACTCATTCATGATCAAAGCCCTGCAGAAAACTGGAATAGATAGATGTCCTACACCTCAATCTGATAAAAGCCATCTATGACAAACCAAAAGCATTCTAAGTGGAGAAGAACTGAAAGCTTTTACTCTAAAATCAGGTATAAAACAGGGATATCCACTATCACCACTCCAATTTAGTTCTGGAAACATTAGCCAGAGCCATTAGACAAGAGAAAGAAATGACAGGAATAATAATAGGTAAGGAAGAAGTTAAACTATTTTTGTTTGTAGATGACATGATACTCAACATGGAAAACCCAAAAATTCCACCAGGAAGCTCCTAGAACTAATAAATAAATTCAGTAGCATAGCAGGATACAATGTCAATGCCCAAAAATCAATAGCATTTCTCTATACAGATGACAAACTCACTGAGAGATAAATTAAGAGAAATAATATCTTCCATAATAGCATCCAAAACATGAAATACTTCAGAATTAATCTAATAAAAAAAGTAAAAGACCTATGCAATGAAAATTATAATACTCTGAAAAAAGATATCAAAGAGGATTTCAGAAAATGGAAAGGCATTCCTTGCTCCTGGATAGGAAGAACTAACATTGTAATAATAATCATACTCCCAAAATTATTATACAGATTTAATGCAATTCCTATCAAAATACCATCAATGTAACCTCACAGATCTAGAGAAAACATTCCTAAAATTTATTTGGAACCAGAGAAGACCTAGATTAGCAAAGGCAATCTTGGCCAATAAACTTAAGGAGGGGCATTATAATCCCAGACTGGAAATTATACTCCAAAGCTACTGTGATAAAATCAGCATGGTACTGGCAAAAAAAAAAAAAAAAAACACCAGCCCTGAGGATCAGTGGAACAGATTAGAAGATGCAGATATAACTACAATCACACTCAGCAACCTTATCTCTGACAAAGAGGCCAAACATGTTCACTGGAAGAAAGATAGCCTCTTTAACAAATGGTGCTGGAAAATCTGACTCTCCACATGCAGATAAAAAAATTTTACCTAAAACTTTATCACCATGCACTAAATTAAAGTCAAAATGAATTAAATATCCAAACATTAAAATAGAAATACTAAGTCTACTGGAAGAGAAAGTAGATGGAAATCTTGAAATCATAGGCATAGGCAGAGAGTTCATGAACAAAACCCAAACTGCACGGGAAGTACTTCAAAGAATCAACAACTGGGATCTCATCTTATTGAGAAGTTTCTGCATGTCAAAAGAAATCACCAATAGAGTGAAGACGGTACACAAATGGGGAAAAAATCTTAACCAACAATCACTCAGATGAAAGAATTCTATCTAGAATACATGAAGAACTAAAAAAACATGTCCCCAAAATTCAAAGACCCAATCCAAAAGTGTGTATCTTCTCAGAGGAAGAAATACAAATGACAAATAAATACATTTTAAAAATGTCCCAAAGCACTGGTCATTCAAGAAATTCAAATTAAAACAACACTGAGATACCATCTCATCCCAGAAGGAATGGCTGTCATAAAGAAATCAACTAATAACAAAATCTGGAGAGGCCATTGGAGAAAAGGAACACTTCTCCACCGTTAGTGGGATTGTAAACTGTTACAACCTCTATGAAAATCAGTGTGGACACTCCTCAGAAAATCAGGATTGGAAGTTCCATTCAGCCCAGCCATTTCCCTTCTGGGTATTTTTCCAAAAGAAGCAAAAACATCATACCATAGTGATATATGTGCACCCATGTTCATACAGCACAATTTGTCATAGCCAAATCTTGGAAGCAACCAAAATGCCCATCACTTGAGGAGTGGATGAAAAAGATGTGGTATTTTTATACAATAGAGTACTATTCAGTTATTTAAGAAAAGACAAACTTGAACCCTGTGAAGCTAAATAGATGCTATTAGAAGCTATTCTCATAAGTGAAGTAAGCCAGACCCACATGTGTAAATATCGTATTGTTTCCCTAGTGTAAGAACTTAAATAAAATCTGAAAGGTATAATAGATAGAGTAAAAAGGAAAGAAATTGAACATAAGGAATAAATAATGAAGAGGAGGGAAAGGAGAAAAGAACAGGAAAAAA
>NW_004524814.1:4834-5888 GCF_000260255.1 Octodon degus
TATATATCCTGGATGTAGGGGATGGTGGCTCTCTCAATTGGGTTAATTTTATCCTAAAAGAAGTGCTCCTTTAGCCTTTAATCCACCCATGTCAAGATGCTTCCTTTCTTACTCCTTCCTCACAGGTCTTAAGATGTTGTCACTCCTTCACTCCTTCACTCTTTCCCCACCCTTGTTAAGATGTTGTAAACATAAAAGAGATAACTAATTACAAAGAAGAATCCTGTGACTTCTTTGTCAGCAGCCATGCATTCCATAGTGGTTACCATGGAAACCAGAAAGGTATTTAATCAGAGATAAAACAAAGAACTATGGGGCCAGGGAGATGGCTCAGTGGAATAAGCGCTTCCCTGGCAAGCGCGAGGGCCTCAGTTCATTCCCTGGTTCCACCAAAAAAAAAAAAAAAAAAAAACTAGTCCAGAAGCATTTCTGTAAGGATCAGGGAAGAGGGTTTGGATGCCAGATATTTAAGATCTGTAACCCAGAAAGGGTCCGATGGCTGGCTTTATTAATAAACTCTATTTTTTCCAATTTTCTCTTTGACATGGAATTAATCTTACTGTTTCAAGATGACAGTAGTACTAATTTCCATTAAGTTTTTTAAAGTAGCAGTTAATGCTCAAAATTTTCACTTTGGCTAACTCTATATTCCATTAGCTATAATCTGAGTAAGTACATCAAAAATAATAATGTGCATATGAGAACTTGCACTGTAACGTCACGTAACTCGGTAGTGTCCCAAATTTTCTGATCAAGGAGATTATGGGGCCAAAAAGGAAAGTGATCAATGACGTAGAGTGTGCCTAAGGAGAGTCACATGGAGAAAACACTCTCTCAGGCTTTCACAGAGAGCACATTGGCCAAGCAATGGCCATGATTCATCCACATGACTGACAATGACAAAGATTCTACAATCTGAGGTGCAGGATCCCAGGATAAATCCTGAGGGGATTTCACTAAACTTATCAGACCCAAAAGCTACAATTCTTGTTGCATAGGTCCTGCTTTACCTTGATCTTAACCATCCAGTAGAAAAGTATGAAGACGAAATATA